>NW_019720165.1:572060-727775 GCF_002891405.2 Cryptotermes secundus
AAAAAAGTGACCAGCCAGTACTTAGTCTTCCTCTGATTCCGTAAGTCAATTAGAGAATGGTTCCTTCATAGCTCAGGATTTAGTCACTGAAATAGGTTATTAACACGAATTGAACGGTCTTCTTGCTCCCCCGGTAGCTTGAAGCGCACATAGCCCTCGCGCGACTTTCAGTAGTACCCACATCAGAAGGACCAGGCCATAAACTGTACGTTTGTGGTTGATCAGAGATGAAGATTCCCCTACTCCTACTTCTTTTCGTTTCCCCACCTCTCCGAGCACCTTAAAACAGTAACCTTGAACTTTCCGTGTAGGCCTATTACTTGTTTAGCAGAAGCGAAGTACAACCAAGCATAATGGTGTGACTTGCTAGGCAAGTGACTGGTTTCATTGCGCACACGTGCAGGGTGCTTTGGCATCGTTAAATTTCGTCACCATGGCAACGAAGGACACATAACGATTAATTAATTATTGTGTATTCTTCGAGGCACGCGGTAGCGTAGTTGATTAAAGAAAAATGCTACAAGACGGGAGGTCATGGGTTCAAATCCCGATGAGATTATTGGATTTTAAGTTGATCTGATCCTTCCAGGTATACTACGATCCTAGAGTCGACTCAGCCTCTAACAGAAATGAGTACCGGGAATCTTCCTGAGGGGTAAAGCGCGGCAGGCGAGTAAAATTGACAATTTCACCTCCAACTGCCAGCAGATTGTCTAGAATATGTGGGAACTTCGACGTCTCACACCTCTATGGGCTTCCACTGTCTGTTACAGGGATAGTTTTATCTCATCTTATTATGCATTATTTTCACGAAGGGCACGAAATGAATTAATATGGGTTTGGTCGTCTGTGCCTGTTTGTTCGCATATTTGAACTTGAGAAGAGTTGGACGCATTTTGATGAAATTTGATATCGATATAATTCCATTGGGAGTTGTTCCAAACTCTCGCTTTTTATTTTCCGACAATCAAATATACCGACATGAAATATGCGGGAATATTTCAGGTGGGAACGGCATTAATGACAGCATTACGTTCTTGAAATTGCTCACGCTAACAGTGTTTTCAAAAATATGTTGTTTTTTTTTAATATAAGACAGCAACATGGCTGAAGATTGAAACCTAAATGTAGCTTTTAGATAGATAACAAAACTTACTGGAGTTAAAAATGTGAACTTTGGTGTGAAGATGTACCAGACACATGTCTATAAGTTATGTATTAAATATGACGACTGTAGGAATATTTCGTGTTATGTGCCATAAGTTTACTAGATAATGTTATAAACATTACAGCGTATTTTAATTTACACGCTTATCTAATGCTCTTAAAGTGCCCATGAAATCTTTTTTTCTAACCACTAGGAACATTTAGAATGCAAAAATGCAAACAACGCATGTGGAAACTGTGTACTCCCATATGCACAATATTTTCTAGCCTCTGTGGTCTAGTGGTCAGAATTCCTGCCTACAGATCCAGAGGTCCCGGGTCCGATACCAGATTTTCTGAGAAGTAGTGGGTCTGGAAGGGGGTCCACTCAGCCTCGTGAGAATAATTGAAGAGCTATTTCAAGGAAATAACGGCTCCGGTCTAGGAAACCGAAATTAATGGCCGTGGGGATTCGTTGCGCTGACCACGTGACACCCTCTATCGTCAAAAGTTGGCATTAATTTCTCCGACAAGCGGAGGGTCGTTCGGTCGGTATAGTTCGCTTGAGGACTCAAGCCACGGAATTTTGTTTTGTTTGTTGTTTTAAGATGAATTTATGATAACTATAAAAAATCGGATGTTGGTAAGTTCAAGTCTTCCATCTTATGAATTCCTATTGTGGTCCTTTGAACTATAACCCCGTGTAGTCTGGTTAAGAGGGTACCAACTTTTCTGAGGAATTTACTGTCACAAAATTCAACGAAGAGAATGGAGACAGAATGTTCCTTCGAAGAGCTGGCCTCCAGTTACCAGACTACACAGTGTCATAAGCCAGAATATCACACTCTGAACCTTCATCGCTGTGGGGACTTCAAATAATATTTACGATTCCGTGTTCGGTTTTCAATTAAAAGGAAAAAAGACAAAGTTGTCCCCGTACTTAATTAATTAAGCACTATGCCACGAAGGCGTATGGGGGAAGGGAGTCATAGCTACAACTTTATTGACCTTGACACTAGATGCAAGTGAGTGGTCAACTTCACGCCCCTGCCGCTTAAACACTCCCAGCGGAGAAAGAGGCTCCGGCAGACATTGGATAAGAGACCGGGTTGTCCCCAGAGTCAGTCTGGACGCTGCGGAAAAGAGAAAAACCTTGCACGGCCGGGAATCGAACCCGAGCCGTCCAGCCTGTAGCCTGTCACTATATGATACTGACTTATGCCGACTCCTTCGGTTTTCTGCTGCAGTTTGTTCCCCCACAGAGGGCCTAAGGAACTGCGTCCTAAGCTGTAACTAACAGAATACTTAAGGGTATCGTGTTCTGGTATGTTACGCTGTGTAGTGTTTCGGAGTCATATACTACCTCCATCTTCGGGATCGAAGAGTAAAGCCGGTAAATTTCTACCAGACTTCTGTAGTCATCGCGGTGGGACCCTAAATCTCACAGAGCCATGAAGCAGCATCCACGAGAGATGCGTGTTAGAGGAGTCGACAGCTTTTACATCAAGGAATCGGTTATTAACTTCGATGGGAGTAAAATGTCAGTCAGCTTCTATCAAACCGCCTTGTTTTGTAGCGGTACCAGCAGTCTTGAGGCCCGGTGGTTGTTGTACCGGGAAATTAAAGGGTAATTTAAATCCCCCCTTTTCAGACGATACGACAAAGTTTCGTGGCTCATCGCTTCTGTTATCGTGCCTAAAATCGTATCCGTTTGATCATCAAATTTTGATATAATATATAGGCTTGTTATATTTTCATCACAAATACAAAATTAATATTAAAATAACTTGAAGAACTCTATCTTCTAGGATATAAAGCAGCATATTCTGTTGAAAAACAACGGATGTTTCGGAGGAACATATTGCCTCCATCTTCAGGGTCGAAGAATAAGCCGAGTGAGAAACCATCGTGAAATTTCCTCCGAAATTTCAGTTGGTTTTCAACAAAATACGCGGCGTTATATCTCAGAAGATATGTAACTCTTCACACCCACCGCTGTCAAAGCATCAGATCATACTTAAAATTACTTTATTTAAATTTTGGAGTGTAGTTTCCAAAACATTCTATTCATTGTCGCATAGCGATCATTCATTGTAAATTAAATTTTTATTTGTTTGTTTAATAAACTTTATTTAATGACATAAGTTATACAGAGACGGATGGTAGCACGTTTTTTGAGTAATGAATCAGAGAGCATTTAGAAGGAAACAGTCAAATGTACCAGCACTTTCCTAGAAAGACGGAGGAAAAACATAAAAAAATCAACCATAATACACCTTCTCTTCGAGCTTAGATCTGAGTCTGAGACTTCTTAAATTGGAACTCGGAATCATCACAATTCGATCGCAATATTCGTTAGCCAAGTTCGAGTCCCGGTAAGGTCAAGAATTTTCTCTTCTCCACGTCTTCTAGACCGGCCCTGCGGTCCACCTAGCATCCTATCCAATGGGTACCGGAGACTCTTTCCTCGGGGGCAAAGCTGACCACTCACCTCCAACTAGTACCTAGGTCAAGAAAATGTGGATTTATACATCCACTCCCCCACACACCTTCATGGCGAAGTGCTTAATTATTTAACCACAGGGAAAACTTTATCTTTCCTTACCTTGTTAGTTAGCCATTCTAACGAAGACGCTGGTAGCTACATACCTAGCAATTTGTTTCCAATGCAATGACGTCGAAAATTGAAGCATCTTCTCGGAAAGGGCTCAGGAAGCTAAATTTAAGTCTGCGTTTATTTTCGTGGCCCAGTGAATGAATTTCTTACATATAGAAGGAAGTTCACTATCAGACGTTCCGTGCGAGGAAGCGCGTAATCGCTAACTTCCTTCCAGCAGGGGCTCTTATTAACATCATGTAAGTAAGCTCTGCTTTCTAAAGAAATATATCTTCTCGTCACGTGGAAACTGAATATAAGCTTCCATAAACGCGTATAGAGGCGTTAAGGGCAAAGCTCCATGCATTTTAGACCTCAGCGTTAGGAGGAGGTGTGAGTGGTGAGTTAAGATGTCCCTTCAGCTCTACCAAAGTCATCGGCAATATTCAGAGAATATTGGGGGGTTCAGAGCTGGTCAGGACGTATTCACGAGAGAAACAATACTACTGCTGGGAAACGAGGCTCGGCCTTCTAGTTTGTAACCAGTTGTTTGTTACTGCCTTACACTATGCATCAAGATGAACAATATTTTCTCTTCTTTAAAGAAAAACAGCCAAATAAAAAAACAATCCGTGGCTGTAGTCCGCAAGCGAACTATACCAACCAAGAGACCAGCCGCTTGTCAGCGAAGTTAGTGCCAACTTTAGCGGATAGACGATGTCAAGAGTTCAGCGCAACAAATCCCCCACGACCGTTAATTTCAATTTTTCTTTTCCTTGGCACTACAGCCCCAGTGGTCCTAGGCGTACCTCCATGAACTCCGTTCACTTCGGTTTTTCTAGATCTTACACATTTGGTAGGACTCCTTGGACGGGTGATCAGCTCGTCGCAAGGCCTCTACCTGTACACAAACACAGAAAAACGCACACACACAATCTAAACATCCATGCCCTGAGTGGGATTTGAACCCACGATCCCGGTTTCCAAGCGAGCGAAGACAGTACATGCCTTAGAACGCTCGGCTACCGTGACCGGGATCGCCTCTTCATTAGACGGAAGAAAGTGAACCAGAAGTGTCTGGAAACAAAGCGAAGCGGAGAGTATTTGAAGTTAAGGAACTTTGTGAACTTAGGACATTACGTAAAAAGGAAAAGGGGTAGCGAAATAGAGGGTACTACGACGGCAGGGAAGGGCAGACAGGGTGTGTGTAAAAAATTAAAATGAAAATAATTTGAAAGCGCCACATGAAGAACACAGAAGAAGAAGAAAGGGCGGTACTGAGGCGGATCGTAACAAAACCTGTAGTGAGAATGGGAAGTATAATTTGCCGTTTCTTATCCAATGATAACTGCTATTGGTATCTGCAGTGTTCAGCCTCGCGGTTCGAGTATGTTCCTTCTACGAGCTTCTATCTCCAGAATACTTTTTGCTAGTGGGGTGGGGCCCTTGCACTGCGGCCACTTCTGGCCTATTGTACCAGCCCCAGATGATAGGTGAGGGTGATTGTGGAGCAGTTGGTGGAAGGAAGATTGGCAGGGGAAACCGAAGTACTCGGAGAAAACCTGCCCCAGCGCCTCTTTGTCCACCACAAATCCCACCTGACCAGACCCGGGATCGAAACCGGGCCGCCGCGGTGGGAAGCCAGCGACTAACCGCTTGAGCTATGGCGCGGCCTCCAGAATACTTACTACAATTGAAATTCGTATACATAACGTGGGCGGTAGTTTGGTCACCTGCCAACTAAATTCTTGGCTAATTCTGGTAAGAACAGAAGGAATTGTCTCAAATCAAGTTTTACGGAAATGCTTCTTAATCTTAATACCGTAGAACGTAATGACTACCGGATTTCCTGAGCCCTACGAGACGTAAGATGGGGCACGCGGTAGCGTAGTTGATTGAGGTACTATGCTACCAGTCGGAAGTTCGAGGATTCGACTCCCAATGAGGTGGAATTTTTCAATTGACCTAATCCTTCCACCAGTACTATGGTCATGGGTTCGACTAAGCCTGTAACAGAAATGAGTACCAGAAATCTTCCTGGGGGGGGGGTTTAAGGGTGGTCGGCAGGTAAGGCTGACAAACTTTACCGCCATCTGTGAGCCGATTGTCTAGAGACACTATGGAAACCTCGACGTCTCACAACCCTATGGGCCTTCACAGCCTGTCACGGGGATAGTTTCGCCTTTAGGAGACGTGATTGCGAGAAGATGCTTAAGGTCCAGATTGCCATAAAATTACAACGATGCGGGTTTCCCTTAATTCTTTATGGGATGTTAAATATCCATTCTATTGATCACCAGTGAAGAGCTTACCTGTACTTACGTAATACCACTTTGTCGTCCATTGTTATTACTTTGCTTAGTTAAAATATTTTGTTGGCCTTGCGACGAGCTGATCACTCGTCCAAGGAGTCGTACGGTCTGTAAAATGATCATGAAACTGAAAAATCAGAGGCCAGGGGTCAAGGGGGCTGTAGAGCAGGCGAAAAAGAAAGTTACTTTATAGGTGCATTTGAAGTAAATCTCCCAGTTTCAGAAGAAGTACCTCACGTCAAAGACACTAACATCTTTCCCTTACTGCATGGGATCAATCCCTTAGAAAATTCAATAACTTTTGATTATCAGAACTGGAAGAGAGACATCCAGTTAATTCGTATGATATTTCGTAGGATGAAGTCTGCACATATTTCTATCAATTTATATCGAATCTGTAAAATAAATCACAATTATAATATAGAATAAAGAATAACTGCTCTTGTAAATTTTGAGGTTTTCACGGCGATGACTATGAAGAAAGTTGTCTTCTGGGTTTAGGCGCCGTGTATTCTTCGTTTTGGCCGACGTTCCTCCGAAACGTCGGCCAAAACGAAGAATACACGGCGCCTAAACCCAGAAGACGACTTTCTTCAATAACTGCTCTTCTTTCCATGGTCTCCTTTTTACCCTCCCTACTTTTCCCCTCTTCCTATCATTGTCTTCCTAAAAGGGAGACTTTAGTTTTCTTTTCCTTTTGCAGTTTGTTTTATTGAGCTGTAATATGTATACTGCATAGCATGGGAGGACGGATGGTTGGAGGAAGCGATCGTAGGCTAGTCGAGACACTGCCCTGTCATTTGCCTGCAGCATTTGAGTAAAACCATGAAAAATATCATGTATAGCGGGTGTCCAGGACGAGATTCGAACCGCGCACTTTCTGACACAAGTTAGCGTTGCACAGACTTACTAGAATATTTTGCTTCCCTACTTCTCTCTTTCGTCTTCTCATCAATCCCTCTACCTCTTCATTTCTCTGTCTTCCTTATTCTTTCTTTACTTCTTTCCTTTCAGTCACGAATTTAGATCTGTTTCCATCTTTACTTTCTGTATTTATTTCTTCTTTCCATTGACTCACTGATTTATTTATTCTTTATGTCTGTCTATCATGGTTCCGCCTTTACTCTGCCTCACGCTACGAACCAACACACGTGTAGACGAAATGGCTTTCACACATAGTACTTTCATCCGTTATAAATGAAAATAACTTTGAGGCGGACGCCATTACATAATTGCAGGCTCTATATGGCACACCGCAATAAACATTTTTATTACACAGATAGCTTACACAATTCTGTTAGGTTTCCCTACACAACCGATTACAAAACTTCCACGTGGGCACTTCTTCCTGCATACGTCACGTCAAGTCTCATACTGCCTCGTCCATGCAAGCTTCCTTATACGTTTGTCAGACGCTCAGAAGTGTGTCGATAAATACATTCATTTTCAATAAATAAATGAAATAAAAAATATTATTATTATTATTATTCGCTCACTCACTCATGGTGCTGAGCCCTTCTTCTGAAGCCGCCAATTGTGCAGCTACTCAAGAATTTCTCAGTATTATATGGAACCCAAAGGTTCATTACCGTGTTCGCAAGAGCCCTCCACTGGTCCCTATCCTGAGTCAGACCAATCCAATCCATACCATTCCATTTTAATATTGTCCACCCATCTACGCTTTGGTCTTCACAGTGGTCTCCCTCCTTCTGGTTTTCCCCCCAATATCCTATATGCATTCAACTTCTTCCCCATTCATGCTTCATTCCCTGCCCACCTCATCCTCATTGACCAGATCATTCTAATTATACTTGGAGAAGAGTACAAGTTATGAAGCTCCTCATTATGCAGTTTTCTCCAACTTTCTGTCACTTCGTCCCCCTTCGGTCCAAATATTCTCAACACCCTCTTCTTAAACACCCTCAGTCTATGTTCCTCCCTTAATGTCAGAGACAAAGTTTCACATCCATACAGAATCACAGACAAAATTAGAGTTTTGTATATTGTAATTCTTATGTTTCTGGGCAACAGACGAGAAGACAAAAGGTTCTGGACTGAACGGTAACAAGCATTACCCGAGTTCAGTCTCCTCTTAATTTCCTCCTGAATCAGGTTTGGGTTTGTTATCGTCGTTCCCAAATATCTGAACTGTGCCACATTTTCAAAACATCTGTTTCCTATCTTCATGTCATGATTTTGCCCTGCATTTTGGTGACGAGACAGTAATATATACTTAGTTTTCTCAGTGTTTACTTCTAGAGCAACCTCCTTATATGCGTCAACTGGGTTTGTGTGTTCTTCTTTATGGTATCTATATTGTTATATAGTAGATTCACATCATGGGCATAGACCAACAGTTGAAGTGTCCCGTTTAATTTCAGTCCCACCTGGTTTCCCTGGACCTTCCTAATGGCATATTCTAAAGCAAAGTTGAAAAGAAGTGACGTTAAAGCATCTCCTTGTTTAGACCATTCTGGATAGGAAAATTATTAGATAAATATTAACTACACGGACTCTACTATACGTTTCGTTTAAACACCTTTTAATCAGCTTAGACAGTTTCATGGGTGCCCCAGATTCTATCATAATATTGTACAATACTTCCTTCCTAACTGAATCATAAGCTTTCTTGAAGTCTACAAATAGCTGATGTACTGTCTCATTGTACTCCCATTTTTTCTTCAATATCGGTAAATAAGGTAAAAAAATATAACATTGCCCCTGTGCTTAATTAATTTAGCATCACGCCATGAAGACGTATGGGGGGTGGAGATATAGATTAATTTGTCTGTCTGTCTATCTATCTATCTATCTACCTACCTACCTACCTACCTACCTTCCTACCTACCTATCTATCTGATGTATGACGCTACAGTCCTTTTTGTTGGACATTGGCCGCCTTTTCAGTTTCTTAATCTCATACACAGTCGGCAGGACCCTTTGTAAGTGGGATCAGACTGTCACAAGGCCGCTACGTACACACAGAACAACATAAACACATAATAAACGCACATAGACATCCATGCCTAGAGTGGGATTCGAACCCCACAGTCCCAGCGTTCGAGTGAGCGAAGACAGTTTATGACTTAGATGCCTATGATGAATAAATTCTTAAGTACCGTATAAGAATAACATTCAACCACTCGTACGTGGGATGCCGAAGAGCTAACACATACATACAGAGAGACAGTATTCCAAAAACCACTTTTGCGTTGTCAACTGGTTCGGGAAAATGTAAGTCAGCCCAGTCTTTAGATCGGTAATTTTTTTACCACTAGTGTGTGTTTTCATGTACACTAGATGAGGTCATTGGATTTTTTCAGTTGATCTAATGATTAGATTCTAATCCTTCCAGCCGCACTAGGCCCTGGGGTTTACTCAGTCTCTAACAGAAATGAGAACCAGGAATTAATTAAATAAGTTTCCTGAGGAGTAAAGCGCGGCCGGCGCGTAGGGCTGACAACCTTACCGCCATCTTTGAGCCGATTGTCTAGATAATGTGGGACCCTCAACGTCTCACAACCCTATGGGCCTTCACGGCCTGGTACAGGGGTAGCTTTACTTTACTTTATTTACTTTTATATATATATAGTGTCCGAGGTACGGCTGAACCCATGTCTCTCAAACACGCATCACGCCCCGTGACTTCAAACAATATATGTAGATCATATCAGAACGTTGGAAACAGAAGACGCGAGAGTTGCACGTAACCACGCCTACTGATGGGCACACGTCGCAAAAGCCTGACTGTAGTTGACTTTCAAATGTAGTATCTGCATACATTACATATTGTTAACAGTTGTGACTTCTGCTTCACCAGGTTGTGCGGCTCTGCGCAGTTCAGCCATCTACATTCGACCTCCAACTCTTTAAGGGCGACTGCTCGCATTTTCATTCTTCTAGAATGACAGTGAAATGGAGGGGGAAAAATAAATATTTAATCATTGTAAGATGGTTTAGGATGTGAAAGTGTGAGTAATGCAACTTTATAGGATCATAGATGTTTACAAACATTTCGGAGTGTCCTGCTATTTTCATACTCTACCTTGAATATGGAGGCAGAAAAATTATCCGAAACGTTGGTAACCAGTTACGGTACAATACGACATCATAAACTGAACCACAATATCAATTTCCACCGCCGTGAAAAAATCAAATCTCCCACAATATAAAAAGGGGGTAAAAAAAGGCACAGTTGTCCCTTGCTTAACTAATTAAGCACTACACCATGAAGACGTATGGGGGAGTGGATGTATAGATCCTCATTTTCTTGACCTCAGCACTAGTTGGGGGTGAGTGGTCAACTTCACGCCCCGGTCACTTTAGCCCCGGGAAAGAAACCCTGGTACCGTTGGTTAGGAGGTTTGTTTGGCCCCAGAGCCGGTCTGGAAGACTTGGAGAAGAGAAAATTCTTGACCCTACCGGGACTCAAACTCCGCTCCCCACAGTCGTCCAGCCGGTAGCCAGTCGTTATACCGAATACGCTATCCCGGCGCTTTCAATGGGAGGTATGACAAGGGTTTCAAATGCTGTAAGTATTTAAGTTGTGTTCCTCTGGAATTGACGCCTTGCAGTCATGCAGTAGTTTTCAATTGCCTCTCAGCTAAATAAAGTGTCGCTGCCAAGCAAATCATCTATTTTCTTTGTCCATGGACAAATCAACCCTTTAAAGTCCAGTGGTTTCTATATGTGCCACCTGCTTCAATGTGCTGAATATCTGATCTCATCTCGGAGAGTGTATTCGTATGTTTCGATTTTTTCTCCCAACAGAGAGAGAGAGAATCTTCCCCTAAACAGCATTAGCTAGAGATGTAATGTGTTTCCTGTGAGGAAAAAAAACAAACGATTTCTTATATGTTATTTAGTAGAAATTCTGTCTTTAAAAGGTTAAAAACCCACACGTACTATAGAAAGGGAAGTGGCAACTTGATAGGTTTTTGTTATGTTTTCAAGTAGCAAGAAATACAGTTTGTTCCGTTCAAACATCCCACGTTTTATTTAATCATTGAGAAAAAATTGGATTAATTATGGATTATAATTATCACTAGATGACAGAAAAACCTAAAGAATTTTATTTCCGTTTTTCTTCGATGAAGCTACAGCATCTGGCCGCGTATACCTTGACATGTTAGAACAGTTCCTGTATCACCAGGTAGCCGATCGGCAGCATAACATAATCTTCCAACAAATCGTTCATATATCATCGCAGAGGGGAAACAGTTTGCTTTTATATCGACTTTAATTTTACCTTTAATGTGACTTGCAACAAGCCAATGAAACTCCTGGTTCCGCAATTTCTTGAGTAGCTGAGAGACTATTAGGCCCACAAGAGAGAAACTGTCCCATAGAGTTAATTAGTTTGTTACCTTCAACAAGTTTATCTGAAATTATTCTTATTACAGAGAAAATAATTTCTATGCTATTCTCGATGTTTGTGTATCTCTTAAACTCTCATCAAGGGACAGTATATTTATTACTGTTGTTCTTGTCATTGCTGCTGTTTTGTTCTAAATTGACAGGCCAGATGTCACCACCAGTCAGAGACATCAGCAGGTGGCTTAGCTGACGTCACATGCTACCTGACCACAGACCTTATGTCCTTGTTTTTATGTTAGGTTCCTTCATTTATACAGAAACATATGGCATCAACGATTTTTCTTCTTATGTTTATAATTACTGGTGCAGACTTCATCAATTGTGCAACAAGTTATTTTTGGTGTTTCAGTCACTGCTTCCATTACGTCACACGCTTCCATGTACTATTTTTTATGGCTAGTGGGGCAGGACAAAGTCCCTCGTACTACGGCCACTTCTGGCCTATTGTACCAGCCCCAGGTGATAGGTGAGGGTGATCGTGGAGCAATTGGTGACATGAAGATTGGCAGGGGAAACCGAAGTACTCGGAGCAAACCTGCCCCAACGCCACTTTGTCCATCACAAATCTCACTTGACCAGACCCGGGATCGAACCCGGGCCGCCGCGGTGGGAAGCCAGCGACTAACCGCTTGAGCTATGGCGCACTAAGACTGTGCTATAACTTACCGCCATAGGCCAATTTAACCCAACGTTACGATTGAATAGTTTACGCATTTGAAGTCTCAGATTTATATAGACCTAAATAATTTTTCAAAATTCAGAACCTGCTGCATGAAAAAAAAAACAATGTCCTTTACAAAGCCCAACCGGTTAGTGTTGTTTAGGGAAATATTAGTGGTCGCTGTTTATCTCGAGAACCATAGGAACCATATGAATACACTCTGTGGGAAAAAACAGACTTTATGAATGTTAAAGCAGTTTGTATATACAGTAGCTATTATGCTTTCAAGGGCTAACAGGTGTGCTTCGCATGATAAAGGTTTATGTTTAGAATCTGTATACCGCCTCTGTGGTCCACTGGTCAGAGTTCCTGGCTACAGGTCCCGTGTTCGATTCCCGGCGCTACTAGATTTTCTGAGAAGTAGCGGGTCTGGAACGGGGTTCACTCAGCCTCGTGAAGATAACTGAGGAGCTACTAGAATAGAAAATTAGAGGCTTTGGTCTTGAAAACCGGGATTAACGATCGTGGTGATTCGTTGCGCTAACCACGCGACACCCTCTATCCGCTAAATTTGTTACTAGCTTTACCGACAAGCGGCTGTCTCTTGTCTGTATAGTTCGCTTGCCGACTCAAGTCACGGAGTTTGTTTTTGTTTTTTAGTATTAACTGTGGTCGTCTGTCCTTTCATGATAATCCTGCAAGAGTACTGTCACATAAAGGGGTTGGCGTGACTAATAATAGTGGGTTCTGGAATTGATGATTGGGTTTATTGGCATTTCTTTACAATTACAGTCAATTATAACAGCTCACACAGAGAACTCCTTCTGCACAACGTCTGTCTGACGGATCTGTCTCAAGAATCTCCCACTGCTCTCTGGCTGCATTGAATGCACGAATTCACTACTTGTTATATATACCACGCGGACCGAATAGAAATCACCGCCTCCGAGGGTTCCACTACTGTACTTCATGAACGCGTTGTCTCGGAATTCTTGTGTTTAGCAACTTGTTACCTGGCAACGGAGGTCCTACTGGTTACTGCGTTACCTCGAGAATGTGTTTACCGACGCATAAGCTCTACATTAGGTAGTGCTATGCAACATTTTTTACTCTCAGTGACTCGAAGTTTAATAAAACATTTGCCTAGAAAAGCAGAAGATAACTAAGAATATTTAGTTCTTTAAAGCACTGACTTGAATTACGGTACTTAATTACAGTCATCCGTCGGTCATGGTAGCCGAGCGGTCTAAGGCATGCACTGTCTTCGCTCGCTTGGAAACCGAGATCGTGGGTTCGAATCCCACTCAGGGCATGGATGTTTAGTATGTGTGTGTGCATTTTTCTGTGTTTGTGTACAGGTAGAGGCCTTGCGACGAGCTGATCACCCGCCCAAGGAGTCATACCGAATGTTTAAGATCTAGAAAAAAACCGAAGTGAACGGAGAAGTTCATGGAGGTAGGCCTAGGCCCACGGGGGCTGTAGTGCCAAGGAAAAAAAACTACAGTCATCCTCCATTAATCAGCGTCAACTAGTTCCGTGAAACCTAATCTACTGGCGATCAGTCTGTTAACAAATCCTATTTTAGCATTTCCTTTGCTTTTCATTGTAGTGCCCATAATTTCACTAATTTTATTCAAAAGGCTTCAAAATATGTTGAAAAACAATGAATATTAATAATATTGCACTACCATGCTGACACAAAGGCTGACTGATTTGACTGCGCTTGTAAACTTCGCCAGCGCAGGCGCATTGGCAATCGTCGACAGAATGGGGAACGCTGATCAACGGATCGAATCATCGATCACCGGGAGGATAATTAACTGAAGATAACTGTACCATAGTTCTCAATATAATACTGGTTACTCTTAACGTGTTTAAAATTTATCTTCGTAACGCAAGCAGTTATTCTTCACCTAAGGTTTCTTTAAAACATTAATTGTAAACTTGTTTTATTGCTGTAAAGATATTATGTAACATATATTCCAACTGATGATAAATAAATTACCGAAAGTGCCCATTCTTCGCCAGGGCTTTCATAGCACAAACTCTACTAAAATAATTGTGTCACATGCAACTATACGTATCAGTATATGGTCTACGTTAAACGTTTAAGTGATATATGAAATTCAGTGCTGTGCAAGAAATAGACACTGAGTTGTTCCTACGTACACTTGCATTACATTCATATTCTAAAAAAAACCGTGATATCACATATATTTCCTTTTACTTACCGCAGTGGAGTAACGCGGTGATCCATCGATGCATTACACAGTTGTCAAGGAAATAAACAGCGATGAATGGCGATCGCTTTATGCATTAAACCGTGTACAGCCATGCAGCAACCAGAGCCGAAACTGATGAAAAGAAAAACGGAACTTACATTATAGAGAAAATGAACTTGTATGAATGGTACACGGATATGCTTGTGAGTGCTGGGCGGTTGGATGGGTGGATGAACAAAATGCAGGAGATACAGTGGATGGATGGTTAATGTTTTCACAACAGAATATAATTCACATTGGTTTCTCCCATTGCCTCGCTTGGCCCAGATCACAGTAGGTATATCCGAACTAAATAAGTTAGGGCCTACAATGAATTCTGATCATCTTTGTCTCACGAGCCCAAAATATGGAACCAAAATTCTTAAAATCTAATAATTCGAACATAAAGTCAAAAATAATACCGTCTAATGTGACTATTTAAGTTTTATCACTTGAGGATTAATCTCCCTTACATGTTTCGATCCTTATGGATCATCCTCAGAGGGTATCAATACTTTCTGAAATTACTATTACAATAGATGTAGGCCGCTGTGAACGTGGAAGGTTGAACATTGCGTATATTGTGCATTTCAGACATCAAATGTATACTTGCATCTATAAAATTAACATCTATTGTAATAGTAGTTTCCGAAAGTATTGATACCCTCTGAGGATGATCCATAAGGATCGAAACATGTAAGGGAGATAAATCCTCAAGTGATAAAACTTAAATAGTCATATTAGACGGTATTTTTTTGCCTTTGTAATTGTTAGTGTGACGGACCAGATTGAAACAAAACAAATTCATAATAATTCGAACATTATCCATCGTCCTGTTTTTACTTAAAACGACGTTTCGGACACTGGAGTCTGTCGTCAGGTGTAAGGCTTACTCATTTGGGCCCAATCGATGTAACCAGCCCATATCTCCGGATATAACTTAGGATATGTATATCAGACACAGCATAAATTATCCGCAGGGGTAAAGACAAAAAATTTAAAACACTACTAAATAAAAAAATAGGATGATGGATAATGTCCGATGAGTCAATAATTGAAGAGATCTTAGTTTTCCCCCACACTAGTCTGTGCAGACGTCTGAACATGCACAGAAAGAGAACAGCTTCATGCAGCATTACCATCATTCTCCAGACAGGCTGTCGCCCCCTCCCACAGCGCCTCCTTATGACATGGTCGGGGCAATGTTCCTGCCTTTTTCTGTGCAAGATTTGCTTTAACTATTTTTATTTTGCGCAGTTCGTTAATTAGAACGTCTGTCTCTGTTACTGATTACAGCGAATATTCAACTAACAGCACTTCAATTATTATTATTATTATTATTTAAACTGGAAATGGGTTCTTAGCCGGTGGCAGTGGTACTACAATAAGACACAACACACAAATAACACACGTCACACAAAATAACACACCAAGCTCAAACAAAACACAGCACACAAAACTACACAAACGATAAAGGACACACTACATAACATGAATGCAATGCAAATACAATTACAATAAAAAAAAAGTCGAGTAAAGATATCCCTGTAACAGGCTGTGGAGGTCCATAGGGTTGTGAGATGTTGAGGACCTCACATTTTCTAGACAATCGGCTCATAGATGGCGGCAAGGTTGTCAGCCCTACTCGCCGGTCGCCCTTTGAACCCAAGAATATTCCTGGTACTCATTTTTGTTAGAGGCTGAGTCGAACACTAGGGCCATGGTGCGGCTGGAAGTATTAGGTAAATTGAAAAAAAAAACATCTCATCGGGATTCCATCCCGCGACCTTCCCGCTTATAGCATAGTGCCTCAACCAACTACGCTACCGCGTGCCCCGCAATTAAAACTGCAATAACAATTATTGTCACGTGTAGGGTGGTACGCATGACTAAAATAACGGGTTCAATATCGGATGATTGGATTTAATGTCACTTCGGTTAAAAGTTCTCTTAATCACTCTCAATTATAACGTCACTGCTATTTAACACACTTTCAGTTCAACGTTGCACACGCGCTACTACAAACCTTTGGTGCGGACCTATAGAAAATACGTCACGTGGTCGCTATCCAACCAGTCCATTGGCGCGCCAGCTGGACATATATAAAAACGCGTCACGTGACTTCTACCCACTATTGTGTGACGTCATCGCCTACGGGGAAGTGTGTTTACCGAGCCACTGCCTAGAAACAGGTAATATAACCCCGTTGTTCTATTTTGGCATTCGCATTTTACTTAGCAACGGCTAATTCTCTGACTCGACGGTTCTTTCATGGAGCGAATACTCCACATTAATGCAGTAGTGTAGGTGCCAACTACATCATAGTATAAAGATGCAGACTAGATGTTTCACACGGTCGCCATCTTTATAATCGTAAACATACTTATATGCGTATATCCAGCATTTCACAGTGAAATTATAGGCATATATATGAGTTATACAAAATGAAAATTCCTAGCTCCAGTGGTTAAATAGGCATAACCAGCAAATCAATAGTCAAATGTAGGTCTTGAGCGTTTACAACGTTTTTGATTTACATTCATCACAAAAATTAGATTAATAAATTTTCATATTTTTGAAGATTTTTACAATACCATCACACCAACTCAGATATTCACAAGGCCGCCAGTTTGGTATTTCTTGATGGGAAGAAATTAAAAATAATAAATATGAGGTGTAGTGACATAAACTTCATGACAATTTTTATGATAATCCGTCAAAAAATTCAAACAATTTAGTGAACGACGGGCATAAAGATATCAGCTTACATTTCTTTATAATATTATCAGGGTTGTATTCTCACGTATGAGGGTTCCGTGACTGTTAGTAATTGGTTCTAGATTTGGTGATTGAGTTTACTGAACACTTCTTCACAATTCAATAAGACATGCTCCATTCTCGTCCCTTTACTCTCACCTACTCTCCTGGACTCCCTGCGACTAAATCTTCCAATCACACATTAAGCCTTCACAGCCGACTTCCAATTGTACTTCAACTAAGAAATTCCTGTGGTTATGTCCCACCGACAATTCACTCGTAACTGAACTACGCTGAATATTACATCCTCTCGGCACGGCCCACGCACAGAAAAGAGCACTGTACTGTTGCGTGGCGCAGATCACATAGAAAACGAAGCTTCCTATACTGTTGCGTGTTGGAACGTGTTTACCGAGCCGTTGCCTGGAAACGGTTTGCATAACCCCATTGTTATATTGTTGCGTGCGTGTACTACTTAGAAACAGCTGTTTCTGCGGCTCATTTGCTCTGCATAGAGTTATGGACATTCAAAGAAACAATATCATTAATACTGTTATGCATATGGTGACGTATTTGCGCTATGCAGGACACCTTCCTACCCCGCGGTGACGTAACAGCATCGGAGCAATGCCCGCTGCTACGGTAACAGGCCAGTCAACACTCCGACCCCCCTCCCCGCGGTGACGTAACAGCACTTCCCACTGTGACGTAACAATGGGACACCGCTGGTAACACGAGGCAACAGGGAACGGTATAAAAAGCCGGCTGAGCAGTATGTGAGAGAGAGTGTATGATTAGGAGTGACACAGTGCGGATCATGAACTCGCCGAGTGCAGCAGAAGTCTAGCAGTCGCCAAGGGCAGTGGATGTAATTGTGATACTGCCGATGGCAGTAATTGTAATTGCGAATTGTGTGAGTGTGAGAGCGTGTGTTCAATAAATTCGCGACATCCAAGACGGCGCCTAACTTCACTCCTTTACTATTAACTTAACATGTTTAAAGCAGAAGCGGTTGAGGCTAGTGATTCCTGTACAGTAATCACTTCATCAGATCACTTAGAACAGGAAAGTAGCGACAGAGGTTAGAATTAAGCTGCTTTGCGTGTCACGCACTTGTCATAGACAAGGAGACACTTCTGACCTCCCTCTACATAACCCAACAATTGTAATTTAGTTTACTAACTCTTCAGTCACAGTGTCGACAAACGGGGGGGGGGAGGTCATGGGATAGAACCCTTACTTCCTAGTACCCCTAAACAGAGAACGTTAGATCCATATCTATACAGAATAGTTAATCTTACGTCATTATGTCTGTATAAACACTGACAACGCAACGCTTGAGAGATGGGTGGAGGCACAGGACTTTATTTGCTGCTAGTGGGGTGGGACTAAGTCCCTTGCACTGCGGCCACTTCTGGCCTATTGTACCAGACCCAGATGATAGGTGAGGGTGATTGTGGAGCAAGTGATGAAATGAAGATTGACAGGGGAAACCGTAGTACTCGGAGAAAACCTGCACCAACTCCACTTCTTCAACCACAAATCCCACTTGACCAGACCCGGGATAGAACCCGGGCCCCCGCAGTGGGAAGCCAGCGACTAACCGCTTGAGCTGGGACAGGACTTACTAAATTATGAACAAAATTTGTCATAACACTTTATTGTTCTAATGGCAAAAGAAATTTGAAATTAAACTACTGGACGTGTCTTACTTTAATTGTATATGTCTGTTGTTTTCCTTTAGAAATAAAGATATCTCGTTAACCAAGCTTACAAGAATATCCCCGCCTGGCAGTAAACAAGAGACCTGTTTGAGTGGCACCTGCTTGCCTTCATTACACAGTCTTCCCGAATGAAACATAGTAAACCTCATGTCAACTGACTAGATTAAAACGCTCAAAAATAACTCCAAGGACTACAGCACTTCTTGGTCAGGTAGAAATGACTCAAATTCTCAACATTTACGTACCGTGAAAGTTCATTGCCGCTCAGAGCAGCCAGCCACTGGGCCCTACCCTTAACCACAAAAATCCACCCCACGTCCTCCGTCCATATTTTTTATTAACTTTTTTAATATTATTATTATTCTCCCAGCTACACCTGTTCTCCCAAATGGTGCGCCTTCCTTTCAGATTTTCCAGCTATAAATTTGTATCAAGGATAATTCGGTATAGCGACTGTCTACAGGCTGGAAGCCGGGGTTTGATTCTCGGCAAAGGCAGGGTATTTCCTTCTCTCCACAGCGTCCAAAGTGGCTCTGGGGATAAATCAGATTCTGTCCAATGGGTTCTCGGGGCTCTTACTCTAGAGGTAAGGCGCATGGGCGTGAAGCTGACCACTCATTTCCATCTAGAGCGGCAGTGAGATCCATTCCCCGATACGTCTGCTTGGCGTGGTGCTGAATTATGTAAGCACAGGGACAACTATCTCTCCGTGTTTACTGCACGTGTCGCATGCCTCATGCCTTCCTCCTTTAGTCGTGGCTTACTTAATGATACTTTCGTTATTGGGACTACGTCGGCTCATCCACACTCTATGTACTTGTCGGAAGGAACTAAAACGTCTTCTTTGTATTATTGATAAATGGATTATCTGATGGTGTTCGAGCAGCTTCAGCCTTTATGTTGTGTTAAAACAAAGAATAATTATAATCCGAAGAAAAGGAAAGAATTCTGAAAAACTAATATGCTACTGACTGCTAAATTGCTGCTGGCCCTCGACAGTACAGTTCCTCGGGACTCATGATCATATATTACTGTGTAATAATCTGATACTTTCTGCTCACTACATACTGAATATCTCATACGACACGGACCACATACCGTGTCCAGCAATTCTATTGTTGAGTTTGCATTCATTGCCGGGGAAACGTGTTTACCGAGCCGTTGTCTAGCAACTTCAGAGGTGGACATAAAGGCACACAGAGAAGGTAATCTCATAATCCTCTTTTTATTTTTCCCAAGATAGGAAACCGGCTAGAGAAGGAATGTAAAAGTGAAGTTGTCCCTGTGCTTAACTAAGTAAGCACTATGCCATGAAGACGTATAGGGAAATAGATGTATAGAGCCACATTTTCTTGACCTCTGCACTAGGTGGAGGTGAGAGGCCGTTTTAACCTTGGGAAAGAACCACCGGTACCCCTTGAATAGGAAGTTGGGTGGACCCCAGAGCCGGTCTGGACGATTCGGAGAAGAGAAAATTCTTGACCCTACTGGGACTCGAACTACGACCCCTCAGTCCTCCAGCCAGTATCCAGTCGCTATGCCGACTACGTTACCGCAGCTCCTAAAATAGGAAATTTGAAGGTACCGGTGATTTATCAATATGCTTTTTACAGTCTATAGCGCTTAAGGTGATAATTAAATGACTAAACGATGGTATAAAGAGTGAAAACTTCCCTGTATTTAATTAATTAAGCACCACGCCATGAAGACGTATGGAGGAGTGGCGGTATCACTTCATTCTTAACTTCGGCATTAGATAAAGGTGAGTGGCCAGCTTCAAGCCTCGGCTGCTTTACGCCCACGAACTGGATAGGAAGATGGATGAGACAACAAACTTTCTGGACGCTGGGGAGAAAACAAAAGTCTACATCTCCTGCCGGAGATCACAGCCCTCCGTTATACCGACTGAGCTATCCCGGCTCCCAAACGATGACATCTGACATGGCAAACACCAAAGAGCATCAAAAGGATAAAAATTATGAAGGAATTGGGTAATTTAAGAACCCGGCATTCGCCTGAAGAAACTAAAATAGTATCAGTGAATATGGGCGGTAGAAGGGCCAGGCCTCGAACCATGTACCTCGTGAATACAAGTGCAATGGAATTATGATCTCGAACTTCCTTCTGTTTCATATCCCCCACTCTAATCACGTTGTTGGCGTTTCCAGAAATTCAACTGTTTTTTTGTGAAGATCGCACCAAATGCGCACGCGAGATCCCTTTTCTGTGTCAGGGAAAACAACTCTCCAAAAATATGGAAAATGATTTAAATGAAGATGTACTCAGCTGCCATAAGATTTATATTTATGCAGAATAAACGTACAAATTGGGCAATAGTTAATTCATTTGCGCAATATGGTGACCATGAACCCTTCCGAGTTCAAAGCATGTCTATAATTTTAAATGAATCACATTCTACACTGGGAAAAAGAAATATACAAATCGTAGTAAGATATGACCGCATGTTCAGTCTTCGTGTGCTGTCAGACTTTGGTTTTATATTTCTAGCTCCTCAGTGCGGGCCACCTCTGAACATGCTCGTAGTTAATTAGATTTTATGAAATCATACAAATATTTTTTTCATTGGTCACAATTCTAAGTAAAGACAATTCATATTGTGGATTTCTGGATCATGACCTCATGTAGTCTGGTAGTAAGGCATCAGTATTTCGGAGGAGAATATCACATCTGTTTTCTAGCCTGAAGTTGGAGACAATTAAGTTCCTCTTAAACGTTGCTATCACCTACCAAATATACGGTGTCTTACTTCATAAGACGATAATATGAATTTTCATCGCCATGAAAAGTCAAAACTTAAGTAACTTAAAAATCCATTCTCAAGCGGTTAGTCGCTGGTTTCCCATCGCGACGGCCCGGGTTCGATCCCGGGTCTGGTCAAGTGGGATTTGTGGTGGACAAAGAGGCGCTGGGGTGGATTTTCTCCGAGTACTTAGGTTTCCCCTGCCAATCTTCATCCCACCAAATTCTCCATCATCATAATCACCCAGGGCTAGTACAATAGACCAATCAGTGGCCGCCGTGCCGAGTGGACCTAGTTGGACTCCATCCCCCACTAAGAGAAAAAAACTTAAAAATCCAGTTAAAAGCTTCAGTTAATATTTTTTTAACATCCGTTTTAATATTTTCCCAATACTTGCCTACTTGTAGGTCCAGAACTGCGATTTGGAATATCTCTAACGAAATACAAAAGCAAACACTCTCTGACTTACTGTAGTGTGAGCATATATGTGTAAAAACAATTTTCTACCTGCAATAGATAAACATCAGATAAGTATGCAGAACTAAACAGTTCGGCTGGACTGATAAAATTTTATTACACTTTTCTCCCATGAATTGCATATAGTCTACATTCTGACAAGTGAGACAAGATCAGTAATGGTGGAGCTATACCTCCATTCACCCATGGTTATTCATGGCGTGCTGCTTAATTAATTCAGCATAGGGACAACTTTCCCTTACCTTACCTATATCATGAGAATCAACCTCAATAAAGCATTATGTAAGAGGCATTTTCGGTCTAGAAACTGGAATTAACGGCCGTGGGGATTCGTTGCGCTGACCATGTGACACCCTCTATCCGCTAAAGTTGGTACTAACTTCGCCGACAAGCGGCGGTCGCTCGGTCGGTATAGTTCGCTTGCGGGCTGAAGCCACGGAGTTTATTTTGCTTTGTAAGTGACATTTTCCCGATTATGTTGACACAGCCCTCACCTTAACACAATTTCCCTTCCCCTCTCTTCCATCGGTCTGCGAGTCTAGACAAGATTACAGACGAACTAAAATCCAGTCTAAGTACCATCACGTTTACAGGAAGGAGGAAAATAATACAGAATGGACGAGCCATTCCTCCTGGCCCTCCTACCAACCATGGACTCGTTAACCGTCGCAGGAAATAGCTGTGCGCAGACGCGAGGGGTGGAGAAGCCGAGACTCGTGCCTGATTCACAAGCATAACAAAAACTATCAAATTTAAACAAAGCTGTGTTTAGTTTTATTTTCTTGCTTATCCAGTCAACTTAAGAGAATTGTATGTAATTATATAGCATGCTGTGCTGGTCACGGTAGCCGAGCTGTCTAAGGCATGTACTGTCTTCGCTCGCTTGAAAACCTGGATCGTGGGTTCGACTCCCACTCAGGGCATGGATGTTTAGTTTGTGTGTGTGCGTTTTTCTGTTTTTGTGTACAGGTAGAGGCCTTGCGACGAGCTGATCACCCGCCCAAGGAGTCCTACCGAACGTGTAAGATCTAGAAAAACCGAAGTGAACGGAGAAGTTCATGGAGGTAGGCCTAGGCCCACTGGGGCTGTAGTGCCAAGGGAGAAAAAAGTATTCAAATAGGAAATCCAATATAAAACTAATAATGTAATATGAAAACGTAACTCAAAATATGTATCACTTGCAGAACAGACTGCAAAACAACTTCAACTAAAACAACGTACCAAAATCGATATATTTTTTTTTCCATTGGCGCTACAGCCCTCATTTTTGCTCTCATTCCATAAGTTTGCAATTGACTGACTTGCATTGTCGAAACTATATATCCTGATACATTTCTAATACATGTAACCTGTTTATCTAATTCTAATCCTAATGCGCCAGTGTAAGAGCGAAGACTCGGGCAGAACAGTCAAATTATCACCCGGTCAAGTAGATCCGACCCACAGCGCATGCTCGCTTCATGGTTGTGCTCCGTAATTCTCCTATCACTTCGGTTACTTAGGTTGTATTTATCCATCCAAATTCTTATTGCGAATTTTTTGTTTCCCCTCGCTGCTTGACGTCCAGTACTTCCTTCCATCAACATTTTGACACGGCACGTACCGCATATAAAACACAGCATCCAACAGCTCTTCTATTGTTGCGATTGTATTAGTTTCCGCGGGTACCTGTTTACCGAGCCGTTGCCTAACAACGGCCTTCTCTTCTGGCTCCACAGTAAGGTGAGCTCATAAACTTCTTCCTTATTTCTTAAACATAAGGTAAATAAGCTGAAACAGCAACTTTTATATGTCAAGATTCACAACAGAGGTTTGATTTGGGTGAGAGTTCGTTCCGACAAAAATTCAAGAGGTTCCCTTCTGAGGATGGAGGCAGCATTCTCCTCCGAAACGATATCCATCTATCAGACTACACGTTACCACGATGCAGAAGACCACAATACGGGACTTCACTGCCTTGAAAACCTCAAACCTCTGGCAGACAAAATGTATTTAAGGTAAACATCAAATTTCAGGCAAGATAGCTCGTTCGTAGCACGGAAAGCTTAACTGGCTTCGTAACTTCCGCGTAGCCCACTGATCTAGTGGTCACTTTCTTCCGCCACTGTAGCGGGGATTATGATCGATGGACATGGAGCACGCCTGTCGAGATGCAACGGCGCGCCCGCCGCACGTGCCAGCTGTCCTACGTGGCGCTACTGCAAGCAGCTCCCAGCCCGTGGCAGCCACTGGTCTCTTTAGGTCGGATAACTTCTCTTATCTACTTTAATATTATTTCAATTTTTAGTCGATCTTCCTTGCACTAAGAAAATTAATTGGGCTTTAGATAATCACCATGCTGTCTGCCTGGATGTCTCATCTTGAAACTTTTGAAATATTCTGCCTATTTTCATGACATTTCGTCTAGATACTATCTCATTAGAGGCCCCCCAACTCTCTTTTTTTTTAAACCTATTTCCTTTCCTTACGGTAAGAAAGTTGACGCAAGATATAAACATGCTGCCTTAGGGTCCATCCTTGAATTCCTGAACCAGTCGACTGAATTTCACAACATATCGTATGAATGTTATGCCATTGGAAGTCACTGAAACCTAAGTACTTTTTAATTTCATACGATCGGTAATAACAGTATGGTGGGTGCACGAACTTTAGGTTTGAAAACAGCACTAGCGCCAATTGGTACAGGCGTTTTGAAGGATGCATGTTAACTAAAAGTCGGAACATGTGTGATATTGAAGAAAGCAGTCGTCTGGGATTTGGCACCGTGTATATGTGGTGTTAACCGACGTTTCGGAGGAACGTATCGCCTCCATCTTCAGGATAGAAGGAAAAATATAAGAAATCCGCAGGCGAAGAAACCGTGAGAACCGGTACAAGCAGTATACACGGTGCCAAATCCCAGAAGACTGCTTTCTTCATAGTCACCGCCGTGAAAACCTCAAATCTTTCATGTGCGATATTGATCGCTAGAACTCTGTTTCTAAAATGTGAAACAAAGACATGGTGGCAGCTTGAAATCTACAAAATAGATTTATCTTTCAGTCTGATGGTGATAACCAGTAAACCACTGGGTCTATGAGCGCGATACTTCGCACGGATACGATCGGAAACACACCTGCTAGTTGTGTGTAATATTTTGTTTAAAAATAAAAGATTATGAATATGGAAATTGTATGAAACCTAGAGTTTATGTCCGACAAATTTAACCTAGAGAATACTGCATTTAAATGCACTACTTAATATATTCCAAATAATAATAATCTTTCGATTGTAAGATGAAATGCGTACGCAAGCCAAGCCATGAGATAAATTACATTCTGTTAGCGGATTAGTCTACAAGCTTACATGGATCTCTTTTTCAGTTGACCTAATCCTTCCAGCCGCACTAAGCGCTGGGGTTTACTCAGCCTCTAACAGAACTGAGTACCAGGAATTAATTAAATAATTTTCCTGAGGAGTAAAGCGCGGCCGGCGCGTACGGCTGACAACCTTACCGTCATCTTTGAGCCCATTGTCTACATAGTGTGGGATCCTCAACCTCTCACAACCCTATGGGTCTTTACGGCCTGGTACAGGGATAGCTTTACTTTAATTTTACTTACTTACCTAAATTATATTGTGGCATACTTGCTCAAACAAGAACTGTGGAGACAGAGAAACGGCTGTTGCTAGGTAATGCAAACACGCAACAATAGAGAAGGTGACATTCTCTATGGGTGCGCTCCGAGGCTATGTGACTCTACCGATAGTGTTCTGTTCAGCGAGTGAGCGCAGTGCAGTTGAGGGTGCAGTTGGGGAGTGTGAACTAGCGGGCAATGAAAGCTGAAGAATCTCCATTGGAAGAATTCGTTACCAGGAAATGTGTAGTGAAAACACTGCAGAAGACTAACCATTGGTGAGAGTAGTTACGAAGTAAAGATTAGTGAAAATACACATGAGAATGCTTAGTGTGGAAATCAGAAATAGTGTGATGGTTATTTGTAACTATGACCTGTGAGTGGTCAATAAATCTATTCACCAATTCAAACCTCGTCTATAGTAACTAATACGTACATGTGACAATACATTAACAATACAAGATTCTTAGGATTGGATTGTGTAGTAGCAAAACAGGTTTAATGAGTTCTGCAGGAAAAAATTTCCGTTCCTTCCATAAATATGTTTCTTACGTGGGAGAACTTATGTTATCGACTTAACTCCACAAGTGGCAAGTGTCAAAATTTTCGACGTTTACGAAAAGTCCTATGTATGATAAAATATTACATCTGTTGCCATTTTGGTTTAACTATATAGTCAAGAAACATGAAACGGTGGTATTTCCTTGTATCTGAAGTTCTGTAGAGTTCTTATGTACAGCAAAAATTCACTAACTCACAGGGCATGGTCCTTCCCATGAAGGTAATATTTGCATAATTAATTCAGGAGCCCTTTACCAAACTCCAAAGTTTATTACCGTGTTCGCAAGAGCTCCAAATCTGAAGCCATGTGTAAAATGAAGAAAAGTGACAAATTTTTAAGACGAGGAGCTGATAGCTTGTAACCTGAAGCCCTTTATGATCTTCACAACTCAAAAATTCATGCTGTGTGCATTACGTTGTTACTGAGAAATATACAGTTT
This sequence comes from Cryptotermes secundus, assembly GCF_002891405.2. NCBI lineage: Eukaryota > Metazoa > Arthropoda > Insecta > Blattodea > Kalotermitidae > Cryptotermes > Cryptotermes secundus. The sequence goes on from NW_019720165.1 coordinate 598,750, forward strand.
ACTGTCTTTATTTAATTTTTCTTTTAAATCCTTCATTTTCTACTTTCGTCTTAAATCTTCGAGTAGTTAAAGTATCCTGCACTTATCTTGTCGACAGTTCGATTAAATTCTTTTCAATTTGTGGAAGGAATATTGCGTCTTGGATAAATTCCAGAAGACAAAACACAGCACAAAACAATATGAAGAGAAAGAAATACGTATGCAGATTACACCTACTTTCTCTTCTATTTCTGTTTTTCTTCCTTTGTCTTTCTGCCTTATAAACTCCTTTCTTTCGTTATCATTGCTTCTATACGAGTATTAGTTTTTGTAAACATTATCATTTTCCTCTTAAGGCTGGTTTTCTTTTGAACCGAATGAAGTTTTAGAGAGGTTTTGCTCGCGTAAAGGTAAAGGTAAAGCTGTCCCTGTGCTCAAAGAATTAAGCACTACTCCATGAAGGCGTATGGGGGAGTGGATTTATAGATCCACATTTTCTTGACCTCGGCACTTGCTGGATTTAAGTGGTCAGCTTCACGCCCCAGGGAAACAGGCCCCGGTACCCACGGGATAGGAGCTTGGGTGGATCCCATAGATGGTCTGGACAATTTGGAGAAGAGAAAATTCTTGAACCTACTGGGACTTCAGGACTAGAACTCCGACCCCTCAGTCGTGCAGCCCGTATCCAGTCACTATACCGACTACGCTACCCCGAACTCCGGTCTTACTAGAGTAAGTTCTTTAATTGCCGATCACAGCGGCCGCACGGTCTATGACAAGAAATGTCTACACCTGCTCACACCGGCATCGTGGATGGATGTCTGCGTTTATCCTCTGTTTGTGTTGTCCTGTGTAGGTAGCGGTCTTGCGGCGTGCTGATCCATCGTTCAAGGAGTCCTACCGACTCTTTATAAGATTAAGAAACTGAAGTGAAGCGGTGTTTCACGGTTGTCCTATGTTCCAGAGGGAGCAACAGGAATTAAATACAATAAACGGAAATTTCTGTACTTATTTGCGACCTCTTTACGCTTGTGCGGACTCTGGGAACAATCATTGGGCGCCCACGCAAATTAGACGCACCTGTGGACACCCTTCATACGTATCCTTCTTTGGTCAGTTTGTAACGAACAGAAACTCGAATCTCAAGCTCGGTCAAACCCGCATTCATGCAGAGAACCCCACGAAGTGGACGATAAACGAATACGCTCTAGTAAGCGAAAAGGCCGGAAACAATATGGAGATCGCGCGTCCGGTAACTGAACTGTTTAGCTGTTCGCTGTGCTACGTACCATTCCTCTTCGTTTAAGAGTTTCCAGTTATATTTAATCAAAGAATCGGAGAGTGGCCTTATGAAATTGTTGGTTTTACCTTTTAAAACGTTGATAGCCACAAAGATACAGTATGCTACATTAGTCGTCAAATTCACTTACAAGGTTTCCTAGGAAAGAACTCAGGTTGAGGTTACCAGAACAGGTTGGCGAGGAGAATACTTGAGCAAATAACAGAGGAAGAAGCATATGTAGAAAGGAAACTACGTAATAAAGAGCTTCGTAATTTGAAATCATCACTCATGGACCTTAGCCTTTCTTGAGAAGCTGCCAATTGTGCAGCTACTTAAGAAATTCCCAGCATTTTCTGCAACCCGAAGGGTCATTACCGTGTTCACAAGAGCCCTCCAGCGGGCTATATCCTGAGTCAGATCAATCCAATTCACACTATCGCATACTAATTCTCTGAGATCCATTTTAATATAATCCATCCACCTATGTCTTGGTCTTCCCAGTGGTCTCCTTCCTTCCGGTTTTCCCATCAATATCCTATATGCATTTCTTCTCTCATTTCCAGAGGAATTTCTTCCACTTAATATTCTCCAGGCTCAACAAGGATTGAATCTTGAAATAGGCCACAACTAGCTCCTTTCAACTCTTGTCTACTCAGTATTACGTACGCTCGTCCTCCAGTTTGATGCAACGCTGTTTGTCCTCTGAAGCCGAAATATCGTCGTTGAATAATATAAAGGTAACAGCGGCCTCCGCAGTCTAGGGGTAACGTTCCCACCTCATGACTCAAGGTACGGGGAGGTCGTGGAATTTTTAAGGGCGGAAACATTTAGGGAACAAGTCCTCCGGGAGGGACTTTAAGCCGTGGGTTCCGTGTCGTAGATTTACGGCACGTAAAAGAACCTCATATCTCTAGGAGACCTCTGAGCTAAATTTGGCCAAAAGGTTTCCCGCCCAAAGTAGGTTCCAATGCCTCCGGTAGATGGGGGAAGGGACTAATTATTAGATACCACCGCCAGTAGAAGGTTGGAACCTCGCTGGCAGAAAGGGGCTGATAGTAAGCACCAGTACCGGTAGGGTATGGAGACAGTAGAAATTAAAAAGGGGACGCACAATGGACCAATAACTGGTCTAAGTGCATGGGGAAGCCCACTCCCTCAATACTGAATACTGAATATAAAAGTAATCAACTAATCGAGGAATACATACCAGAATATTCTGCTTAGAAATGTCCCCCAGAGAATAATCTGACAAAGAAATTCGACAAAACCTGGAAGATTAATGAGGTAATGTTAAAACAGAAAAGCTCCCATTAATGTAATTCCAAAGAACCTGACTACTTATTCCATTTCAAACAGTTTTTCGTTTAATACAAGTACGTGTACTTCTATAAAAAATAATGTACAAAACTTAGAGCAAGCAATTATAATCAAAACACCAAATCAGAAATTTGTTCTACTTCTGTAGGGTACACATGTTTAATATCATGGCATTCATGGTACGACACTAAATTCGCTATGAAACCAGGTATATATTCCACACAATATTTCACCAATTCTGCAGGCATAACCAGCCGTCTTGACCAGCCGGGAGACCTCAAAATTTCCAAGAAAGAATCTGTTCCATGGAATTAGTTTGTAATAATTTCTATTCCAAATTTTCGGAAACAGAGAATCTCAAAATATGTAGGTTTCCACTTAAGCCAGTTTCCGTTTCAGGCAGTTTTTTTTAATGCATCGAAGTACAGTTCTGAGCGGAGAGACATAACTGCACGAAATATGCACTAACTTAACGATGTTCGGCTTCTTATTTTGTACAGTACTGTATTAATATATATACAATTTATTTTGTAACCACTTGTAGCACTCTGAAAATGTAACACTTTGCTTCATATGCTTTGAGGGGGTTCAGTAGCTCTGGAGGTCGCCTGACGCAGTGGTACGTCTCCAGTATATTCATGAATTTATTTCTGTACTGCTTTTGCTCCTGGACTGCTCCTAACGATTGGACTGTAATAAAGATTGATGTGCGCAGATGACAGGCATGGAAGAAGAGATTTCACGGTTTCAGTATTCGCCCAATGAGACTGCAGAATCTACTCACGACAATAAAGTGATCAATGTTCACTTTCAGCCACTTCCACACGAAAGTTCTTCTTGTGGCTAAACGGTAATCCATGATGGCGTAGAGTGGATATGAAAGGGCAGTTCCGCACATCAGACTGAGATGAGCTATCAGCTTCAGGCCTTAACCGTGCAGACGGAAGCTACTGCACACTTCGGAGAGAAGGCCGGTTGAACTCGAATCGTTTCGGATGTGACAGCAAGGACAAAACGTAAACGTATTTCTACTGAGAATAAAACACCCATCGTCTAGCCCGTTGAAACTTAATTTACTGACTGGATTTTCTCTCCCCGTATATGAACGCATGTTCATATTTGTAGTATTTATATAAACTTAATTTATTATCTCTTTCATTGTTAAAATTCCTGAGGAAATTACCTTACAAAAAAGAGAGTAATAGACCGAAGAGTTCGTTCACAAGCCAGTAACGGAGGGTTCCCAATTTTCCTCAGTTCGCGGAAGCCCAGGATGACGAGATGCTGTCTGCAAGAGACACCGGAAGTCCGGTACCTTGCGCCATCATCCGCGCTTCGGATGATGTTCGTGGTGTGAAGTCACACTCTATCACAGACTGCGAGTCTCAATTAATAATAATAATAGATATTTGTTAAATAACACAAAATAAGGAAAAATATATTTTATACGATAAGTTGCTAGAAGTATGAAAATTTGCGAACTACTCTCCATTCAATTAGTTTTTTTCTCAGAATGTGGAAAAGACCGTCATTAAGAGAATCAGTGGCGGAGCACCTCGTTGCAGTTCGCTTAATAATATTGCGATAAATGCAATAATGTAAAATAGATTTACATACGATCTGAATCGTCCTGCACCTATGACTGAAATTGGAAAATTTGTCTACAAATTTTATAATCAACATCTAAAGTATCCGTTCTTCAGACACAGTTTAGTCAATTTCCTTGTCAATACAACGAATAGAGCAACTAAAACTCTCATCATCCATCCATCAATGGCTCTACAGCCCTTTGTTGGGTCCTGGCCTGTCCTTCAGTTTCGTAATCTTTTTATGCAGACGGTAGGACTCCTTGGACGGGTGATCAGCCTGTCGCAAGGTCACTACCTACAAAGAGGACAACACAAACACAGAACAAACGCACACACAGACATCCATGCCTTGAGTGGGATTCTAACCCACGATCCCAGGGTTCGAGCGAGCGAAGACAGTTCATGCCTTACGCCATGCGGCCACCGTGATCGGCAGTTTATATTGTGCAGAAGGAATAATGCTCAAATTAAGAAAATACAGTTTAGATATATAATAAATTAAGACTAGGAATGAAGATTCGTATCACGCCCAAAATTTCTGCTCGCAATAACTGTACATCGCTTTAACAGAACAGCCGTGGCTATTGGCCACTAGCCACAGCAACATAGTCAACAAAATGTTAGCACAGATTTCAGAGCTTCTCTGATACCAAGATTTTAATAATGACTGAAAGATCTCAGAAGAAAAAGTGCTAACTTTTACCTGCAGATTTCTGAATTCCTAAACTGGTTGAATACTTCTAAATTCTAGCCAAAAATACTTATGAGAACATGAGCAAGCCTCCAGAGTGAATGAGACAGTATGGGACCTATTGATGTTAGCTTGCACAAGAAGACAAACTCATGAAATAAGACATAATAGTACCTAAGAGGACCCAAGGGGCATGAAGGCGCAAAAGAGGAGAAGAATAAAGAAAGAGAAGACAAATTATTTACTCGTACTAACTTACTCATGGAGCTGAGCCCTTCTTGAGAAGCCGCCAATTCTGCAGCTACCCAAGAATTTCCCAGCATTTTATGGAACCCGAAGGTTCATTACTGTGTTCACAAGCGCCCTCCACTGGTCCCTATCTTGAGCCAGATCAATCCAATCCATACCATCCCATCCTATCTCTCTAAGACCCATTTTAATATTGTCCATCGTCCGGTATTCTAGAAAGTAGAGAACAGGACGTTTCGGAAACACCCAATTTCCGAAACGTTGTGTTCTTTAGAATACCGGACGTTTGACAAAGTCCAAAAACCCAATAATTATCACAGAAGACGAACATTTCTCACACTTTATGAGTTGCCTACGGGCTCGTCGTGAGAATACAGGGCGGCACGTACAGAAGAATTTGCACTTACGACATGTCAAACCCCTGTTCTCCTGAAAGAGGAGACCCAAAGTGGGGATAAACGCAAGTGTCTCGATGTACGCACGTAACAACTTGGCCAGGAGCCCACGCGGGACTCGATACCAATAGGAGTCAGTCGAGGGACCCGCCACAATGCATCTTGCATTAGGTTTCCCAAGGCGTCCTGAATTCCCAAGTTATGACTAAACCCTTTCTTCTTCTAGAGCCTAGGTCATTTCTCATGAACACTTACCTAATCTACGGCCGCTGGGTCCAATTGTGAGCTTGGCTCTCCGCCCGTACGACAACAGTACTCATCTTGCGAGACGGTAAAAATTTGCAACTTCTAACAAATTTAAATGTAACAAAATTTTCAAATTTTTATGAAAATTAAAAAATAATTTTCATTATAAAAGCGCATTTTTTAAATTTAAAAGAAATCAATTTTTAATAATATCTCAAAATTAAGGAAAATGTGCTTTTTGTAAATACATATAACCTTTGTGTAAATTTTGGAGAACAGTTTTATTATACATGATTTGGGTGAAAAGAAATTTGTGTGTTTTCCAAACGGTGATCGACACAAGCATGAAACAACTTGAAAACAACAACGAAGCTAATTAAGTTTTCGTTGGCAACACTGATTTAAATATAATGGCAGCAAGTGGCGACCCGATCATTATCAAGACAGAATGGTGCCTCAAGTGTAAAAGCTTGGATTGGGCGAGCATGAACCATTCCTTGGCCCCCTAGATCTCCGGACTTTACTCCATGCGACTTCTACATATGTGGATATGTGAAAACCAGGAATACCGTCCTCTGGTGTTACAGCTTCGAGAGCGAATTTCACATGGCATAGTCAAAGCCAATGAGCCACAGTTGCGGCGTTGACCTATGCAGAGTAACTAATGGAGAACATATCGAACATTTCTAGAAGAACTTCATGAGTTTCATGTGGATTTAAAGAAATTTCATACTTGTATCTGTACTCGTTTCGAAAATACTGTGACATGTAAACCCATTACCAAGTAACAGCTGTGTGAACAGCCGACAATACAACAGTCGTTGCTAGAGAACTGGCAATAGTGGAAGATATTTTATGTGCGGTCCGTGCAGGGGCTATATGAAGTGGGCTAGTAGTTCAGTTGAGTTAACCGAGAGTTGCAATTGAAAGAATAGAGAAACTGATAGCTCAGTCCAGGGACATTTCGGGAATCTAGAGGAAGGAGAACACCCGCTGTTGTAAGCCGCTACTAAGCAACGGTGAATGAAGAATGAGAAGACGTTATGTGGACTGTAGTTACAGTGATCTATGTAGTGTGTAACTCAGTAGGACTGTACTATTTATGAGTGTAAGTGTCCAATAAATCAAGCTACCAATTTGAAACCCCGCCTATAGCCACGTTCAGTAACGTGACAATATACACATTTCTTATCACCTAGATGACTTATAACAGCCCTGTATCACAAATCCCATTTAAATGTTATAGACGAGGGCGTCTCATATGAAAAGTTGGTGGGTGCGTAAATTTCACCGGTCACGTATAAGTGTGGTAGCCCATAAAGCCTTCCTCACTTGTTCCTTTCCGTCTAACAGAACACCTGCTGCTTCGTGTGGGATGGGTAACAACGGCAGGCATTTGACCGGCAAATGTGTCTAACCTGTGTCGAGGAAAAATCTCGCATCTGTGCTGCTAATAACATGAGAATAATCCTTGTGTTTTATTGTGCATACCGTTTCACTAACTAATATTATTGTTTATTTATTAAACTTACTTCTAGAAAAAAGTGTATAACCTCGGAAGTTCCTTTCTTTTGTTTGATTTATTTATTTTTATTTTGTCTACTCATTTGTCTCTTTCCGTCATTTCTTTTATTAACTTTCCATCGCTTTAAGTGGTGTTTGCAACGAAAATATGCAAAAATGCGCCTATTAGGCTCGCTATGTCTGCCTGTCCTCATGTAACAAGCTGAGAGCAGCTGAATGGATTTTCAAAAAATTCGTTTTAGGACATTTCTAAATATACATCTATATATTTCAATTTTGGTTTAAATTGGACCAACAGTAAGAGACATATTTATACACACTTCATGACCCATTATCTTCATCCGTGTGTCTTACGTGTTTCTAGCCAGTTAAGGAAGCGTTAAATTTCGCGCCAGAATTGTTACATTATGCACATACGTGTATTTCCTATCTTCTTCTATATACCAACAATCCTACACTCCATACAACGTCGGCCCGTCTATCCACGAACTCTCCTATTTACCCACTCATCTACCATAGCTCAAGTGGTTAGTCGCTGGCTTCCCACCGCGGCGGCCCGGGTTCGATCCCGGGTCTGGTCTAGTGGGAATTGTGATGAACAAATTGGCGATGGGGCACGTTTTCTCAGAGTACTTCGGTTTCCCCTGCCAATCTTCATTCTACCAATTGCTCCACAATTACCCTCACCTATCATCAGGGGCTGGTAACAATACTAGGCCAGAAGTGACCGCAGTACAAGGGACTTAGTCCCACCCCACTAACAATAAAACAAATATCTACCTACCCACCTACCTACCTACGTTCCTACTCCACTTCTTCATTCACCTCTTCCATTCTGTTTCCCTCTCTCTTCTCGTATATACTTCTCCACCCACCAACTCACGTATATCTCTATTTTGTTATCCATTTGTTTATGTGCATTTTATCTATCCCCGTTACGTCAACTTACGTACATCCAGACATCCGTAAAGTAAATGTCCACATGTTCTTCCTAACAGAGCAAGATACCAAGCGTCCTAACAGGTAATATATATTGCATTACAGTTTTGTTTATTCTAATCTTCTAATTCTGAAGAGAATGGTAGCTATCTTCAGGCCTATACTTTGTCTATTTACTAACAACAGTGTTAATCTTCATTCATTTCGTTACTAAGAAGTTTTCATTTCGTCATGATATACAGAAGACATAAGCATAGGTATTGATGCTTACGTCATACAGGAAGATTATAACACCTGAAGGAAAATTTCGAAACAGCAGCAACTACACTGTTACGCCATCATTACGGTATACGTAGAAAACAAAAAGCTAAAAGCTTGTCAACGGGCATCAGACATGGCACAGTGAGAACCCACACTCAGCCCTGTCAGCATTTGAACAACAGTTAGGCGTTACGCGTTGATTGCATATTCTCGTGAGGATATACGCATGCACGCTCTGGGCCGAAGTGGTCTCATTGCGTCTCTCTCCTAATCGATGGTTGGTTCATTGTGCCCCACGAAGAAGAGGTCTTGTTCTAATTCTAATGCATGCCACTGAACTCGCCACGTGTGTCGTGGCCTCCCCCCCCCCCCTCATGTTCCCCCACTGCATGTAGCGATTTTTGTTCCAGCTGCAGTCATAACATACAGATGTGAAGCCACATGAAAATGGACCACGTGGATGAGGATATGCCTCAAGGGATTGAACCAATATAGTGTCGAACTCTAAACCCCCAATCCACCGAGTCAATCAGGTGTGTAGATGAAAAGTTATCCTCAGATCATACTTTCCATACACCGGAAATGGAGGACATACGGGTGGAATATATTGCAGGAGAGAAGTGCTTCATTTTGTGATTCAGTTTATGTTGGCCATCAGTATCTAGACTGTGTTGAATGGCTGGCTGATATTCATCATTTTGTAGGAATTTCATGGGATGCGAAAGTAGCCAAGGCCGGTCACGCTGGCCGAGCGGTCTAAGGTATGTATTGTTTTCGCTCGCTTGGAAACCGGGATCGTGGATTTGAATCCCACTCAGGGCATGGATGTTTAGTTGGTGTGTGTGCGTTTTTCTCTGTTTTTGTACAGGTAGAGGCCTTGAGACGAGCTGATCACCCACCCAAGGACTCCTACCAAATGTGTAAGATCTAGAAAAACGGAAGTGAACAGAGAAGTTCATGGAAGTAGGCCTAGGCCCACTGGGGCTCCAGTGCCAAGGGGAAAAAAAGTAGCCAAGATAAAGTTGTCCCTGTATTTAACTAATTAAAGACCAAAGCATGAAAAATTATGGAGGAGTGGATGTATAGGACCATATTTTCTTGATCTCGGCAGTAGCTGGAGGTGAGTGGTCAGCTTGACGCCCGGGCAATTTTACCTCCGGGGAAAGAGTTCCCGGTAACCATTCGATAGAACATTGGGATGCCAGAGGCGGTCTGGACGACGTAAAGAAGAGACAATTCTTGATCCTACCAGGACTCGAACTGCGACCAGCCCGTAGCCAGTAGTTATAGCGACTGCGCTATGCCGGCTCCTGAAGTGAAATACTGGCATTTGCCCGCAACGGACTGAGGAAAACAGAAAAACCTTAATCAGGATTGCCAGGTCACAGGCCAAGATCCGAACAGAGCGGTAATGAACCTTCGGGTTCCATAAGATGCTGAGAAATTCTTGAGTAGCTGCACAATTGGTGGCTTCTCAAGAAGGGCTCAGTTCCTTGAGTAAGTAAGTAAGGCTCTATGTTACAATTAAGCAGTGCAATTCCCTTATTTCACAGGATATCTAGGTCTCTCATACGTTAACTGAAAGGTTTAGTTCAGTCACGTAACGAGATGGAGATCCTGCCTCCAACTATTTATTTCATAAACGTTTTCCACAAGGAACAAATAAAATGTAAAATAAAAGAGTTATCGCAAGATTTGAGTATATTCCATTAGAATAGGTTAGGTTAGGTTAGGAGTCGGAATAATGCAGTCGGTATAGCTAATAGCTAAGACCTGGATGACTCAGAGTTCGGAGTTCGAGTCCCGTTTCGGTCAAGAGTTTTCTCTTCTCCACGTCGTCCTGACTGGCTCTGAGGCCTACTCAGCCTCCTAACTAATGTGTACCGGGGGATTCTTTCCCCGGGGGGTAGAGCGGCCGGAGTGTGAAGCTGACCATTCACTTCCAACTAGTGTCGAGGTCAAGAAAATGTGGATTTACACATCAGCTCCTCCATACGCCTTCATTGCATAGTGTTTAATTAGTTAAGCATAGGGATAACCTTACCTTTACCTAGATTAGGTTAGCTCAAATAGAGTTTGCAAAACACGTGCGACGCGCAGAGAGACATGACACACTGCAAACGAGCACGTGGGAACCAATCCATGTGGTGATATGACAACTTTTAGTTCTAATGGCAGCTTCTTTCTCCGCACTGCTTTGCTCTGCAGCAGTTGCGCTTGGAAGCACGTAGGTAGAGTGCATGAAGATATCTGCTTATATATTTTAACTACAACAATCAGTTGATATATGAAATCATTAGGTAAAAGATAAAGTGGTAAAATTGTGCCTATGGTTAATTAATTATGGACCATGCAATGAATACGCATGAGGGAGCGGAGGTATAGCTCCACCATTCGAGACCTAGGGTTCATGCGGTAGCGTAGTTGGTTGAGGCACTATGGTACAAGCCGGAGGATCGCGGGTTAGAATCCCGATGAGATTGTTTTTTTTGTCAATTAAGCTAATCCTTCCAGCCCCACTGTGGCCCTGGGGTCGACTCAGCCTCTAACAGAAATGAATACGATGAATCTTCCTGGGGTTAAACGGCGCCCGGTGCGTAGGGCTGACAAACTTACCGCCATCTGTGAGCCGATTGTCTAGAAAATGTGGGAACCTCGACGTCTCAAAAACTTATGGGCCTCCACTTCCTATTACAGGTGTAGTTTTTCCTTTTATTTTTACAAATTCTTGACCTAGGCAGTAGATGAAAGTGAGTGGTTACTTTCAAGCTTCAGCCGATATATTACGAATATTCTTCTCGTACTCAATGTATGAAGAAACACGCGTAGATTCTATGTTTTCTTTCCATGTAAGCTATATACCCATGAAATTCAAACGATCGTCACTAACAGAAGAAACTGAAAATAACAACAAGAATTTGTGTTAAAATCCATTCAATATTATAAATATGATAGAGTAAATACTGATGTAATTACTTCTTTAACTTCAATAGTCGGCATCTGAGAAAAAAAACGTATGGTATATTAAGATTCCAAAATGCTGCTCATGATGGGTAATACCCGGTGCGGAGACTACCCCCAGGAAGATTACTCGTACTTATTTCTGTTAGAGGTTGTGTCGACCCCAAGGCCACAGTGCGGCTGGAAATATTAGGTCAATTGAAAAATCCAATGACCTCATACGGAATTGAACCCGTGCCCTTCCGGCTTGCAACATGGAACCTCAATCAACTACGCTACCGCGTGCCCCCCCCTTAGAAAATCTTTCATAAAGAAATGTGTGGCTGGTTGTCTTGTTTCTTAAAATGAAAAATGTGAAGGCTGAATTTTCTGGAAATGTTGCAGAATAATGGAGGTTATTATGTCGTGCTTCAGTCTAACAAATGCTAACGTTACATGATCATTCTCTATACAGAATTATCTTTCCATAATGTCTCATTTACTTCCATATAAATCGAACAGGATACCGCAGCGATATCGCCTTAGAATTGTATTCGGGATTTATATTAGAATTTTGTTTACTGTCCACCATTTAACAATGTAACTATTTCAAATTAAATTCCTTTTAAAATTCGTCACTGATTATATGTTTCGGCCTCACTGACTCATGGAGCTGAGCCCTTCTTGAGGAGCCGCCAATTCTGCAGCTATTCAGGAACTTCGCAGCATTTTATGGAACCCGAAGGTTCATTACCGTGTTCACAAGAGCCCTCCACTGTTCCCTATTCTGGGCCATATCAATCCAGTTCATAACATCCCATCCTACCTCTCTAAGATCCATTTTAATATTGTCCACCCACCTACGCCGTGATCTTCCCAGTGTTCTCTTTCCTTCTGGCTTTCTCACCAATATTCTATATGTATTCCTCTTTCCCCCATTCGTGCTACATGCCCTGCCTACTTCATCCTCCATGACTTGATCATTCTAATTATACTTGGAGTAGAGTACAAGTTATTAAGCTCCTCATTATGCAGTTTTTCCAACCCTAAGCGGCCATAATCAAATGGTTTAAAATCCGGGGTAACAGATATGCCTTCCGGTCTGTTATGATCGATATTTTCGTATTTATACCGTTTCTGAAATGGAGTCAATATTGTTACATAATTACAGTTTGCAACAGTTGAATGCCTTGAATTAACTCGGTGAACAGCTCTCTGTTTTTTTCCCTTTTACCAGAATATTTTGGAAGAGATAGGAGACGGGTTAAAGACCGGTTTCAAATTACGACGTAAAACTATGTATCGTAAATGATTGAATGTTTCTAGGCTATTTCTGTTCTTGTATGAGCGAGGGTTCCGTGGAATTACGTTTACTCCCTGCAGAAGCAATACTGTCGCTGCTGCTGCTAATTCGGTTAAAGTAGACGACAGAATTCCGTTGCTACGGTTTCACGAGAACCGATATTTCTGTTTATCTCTGTTTTATTACGTAGAGAAATATCTCGAAGGATTTACTCCAGGCAGTCACGAAAGAAGACAGGTACAACGCTCTATGCTGTCATGCACTGTGTAAGCCAAATATTAAGGACAATCCGCGATGCATGATTACATTGAAAGTGCCCTGCTCAACTTAAATGTTTGCCTCACACGATAATCCCCGTTGCCAGATTTGAAACGACTAGATACAAACTTAAAGAATTTTTAACCAATCTATCGGCCAATGAAGGAACCAATAAAATAACAAAAAATTAATAAAGAAACTGATCAATTTATTGTTTGTGATTGAGATATTTTGGCTTGCCACACCGTACAGCCTTGTACCTGATACTGACTTCATCATCAGGGTCAAGGTGGGTAGGGTGAGGTGTGGCTAAATTATATGGAAGGATGACATGGCTCACCAAAGTAGTACACGAAAGTTTGTGCTAATCAGAACCGATGGAGTGGAGATAAAGCTTTGTTTGTATCAACAAGAACAGTAAAAATCATAAGGAAAATGTGTGACGAAAAATGACTTTTCTTGACCACTCCGGAGAGGAAAGGTAGGAATATAACTCTTCTTAGGGATATTAGATCCTGAAAATGACTGCTTTCTCATATATTTTCCTCATCTCTCTTCATCTTTCCTGCAAAAACAAGAATAAAAACAAAGTCCGTGGCTTGTAGTCCGCAAGCGAACTATACCGACCGAGCGACCGCCGCTTGTCGGCGAAGTTAGTGCCAATTTTAGCGGATAAATGGTGTCGCGTGGTCAGCGCAACGATACCCCACGGTCGTTAATCTCGGTTTTCTAGACCGGAGCCGCTATTTCCTTGAAACAGCTCCTCAATTATCCACCTTTCCTGCAAGTATTACGAAAATAATCGAGACTCATTTCAATGCTACAGAACGCAGTAGTCATAAATAAAACCCGATAACTTCAGCAGATTAAAATTAATGGTAAATATAACACACAGGAGGACTACAGCTGAACAGAAGAGTATTACAACGTATAAGCTTCTACTCCAGCACATTTTCCGCTATACGATTCATAAAAACTTCAATGAATAGAAAATATTCATCAGTGAAACAACTTGCGCCCAGTGCTAGATATCATTTCAGAGAATGTTAAGTCAGTTCACTTTAATATCACGTGCCTGTATCCAAACCAATATACTTCCACTACGATTCGTAGCCGAAGGAACGGTTTGCTGTTCTGTCTGTCCACCGTATAAGTTTTCCCATGTACCTCTGATTTTTTCAGAGTAGACTGACAAATGACAGACGCGACCTCTCTGACGAGAGGTCGCCCCACATGAACAGGACAGTAAATTTCATCTAGAAAAAACATCTGGTCATGAGCCCCAGCCGGCTCTCGACTACAAAGACAGACTGACTGAGCGTCAGTCGCAATGTGACTTTAACTTTGACTTTGACTTGATTTGTTCACACTAACAAAACCAGCTGTAAGGCAGGATTTATTATATTTCCTTTTATACGATGCAGGCGTCTCTTAGATGCGGAGCTGATAGCTCATTTCATATAATAACTTACTATGAACTTGACAACTGAGGAATAGGGGTTTCATTCCCAGCATGATCATCAAATTTCCCTTTCTTACAGCGTCGAGGCGGCTCTTGGGATCAGTGAGACTCTTACCCATGAGTACCAGGAACTCAATCCCATGGGGTAAAGTGGCGGGGGGGGGGAGGGCATCTCTCTTTAGTGACGAAGTTTAGAATTCTACTCTCTCATACATGTTCATGGAATGATTCTTAAGGACAAGGTCAAGTTTACCTCATATTTCTCAGCTAACCAATTAATTTCCGGAGCCTGTCTGTTATTCGATCTCTGCCACATCGATTTAAAAGTGCCAAACAATATAGCCTGAGCTGCTGGGAGCGTCAGTAACTAAACCTTCAGGTGGAAAGCACGTTTCGTGAAGATTTTGTAAAACTTCCTTCATTCTTGAAATAAAGTTTCCTCATCTGGTGTACTGTTTATAAAATACACATTATCATTTTGTTTCATCTCAGTTCGTACAGGTTCCGGAAATAGTACTCATACAAGACTGCTAACAAACATGAAGGTGCAGGCGCGGGGATATGAACCGTGTTTGTTTCTTTAACACTCCGTTTGTTGACTCATGACTCCGATGTTTCTGAAGTTAACACCGATACGTTGACGACAGCCAAGAGGCCAGCCATACCCTGAGCACGCGCTCACGTGTGTGTGTGAAAGGAAGAAAAGCCTATAGAAAGAAATGAGGCAAACAGTAAAGGGAAGAAAGCAGTCTTCTGGGATTTGGCACCGTGTATATGTGGTGTTAACCGACGTTTCGGAGGAACGTATCGCCTCCATCTTCAGGGTAGAAGAAAAAAAATAAGAAATCTGCAAGCGAAGAAACCGTGAGAACCGGTATGCTTTTACCGGTTCTCACGGTCTCTTCGTTTGCAGATTTCTTATATTTTTTCTTCTACCCTGAAGATGGAGGCGATACGTTCCTCCGAAACGTCGGTTAACACCACATATACACGGTGCCAAATCCCAGAAGACTGCTTTCTTCATAGTCACCGCCGTGAAAGCGTCAAATCTTACATAGTAAAGTGAAGACCGAAGAAATAACGGAGGAAAGAGAGGAGTAAGAAAATGGATAAACAGCGTGTTTTGGGAGGAATGCTAACAGTTTTCGATATCAGTTTTATTGTATTTATAAATGTTTCCGTTTTGCAAGATCTTACTTTGCAGTCTGAATGTTTAGATAATGACTTTTCTAAGACAGATGACTGCAAGCTTATACACTGCTACACGTACAAACATGAACACACAAATATAAGTAGTATAGTTAGAAAGAAGAAACACAGAGAAAGAAGGAAGGACGGAAGGAGAACATATACGTACATTTATATCGAATATAAAATAAGCTTATAATAAATGATAGAAGAAGATAAAAGATAAACGAACAAATTTTCTTCGTTTTTCCTCTCTCTCTCCCTCTTTCACTCTTTAATTCTTTCGTTGTTTCTTAATCCCCTCATTTTCTGTGTGCCGGTAAAACCACTAACAGAATTTCTCACAAAACGAGTTTTTTACGCATTCAGTCTGTAACTTAGAAGCGCTATAAAGGAGAACAAGAAGTGAGAACACTGGGACAAATTCTTAGTGAAACTGAAAGCGCTCCTCCTTCTCTTGTGTATCGTAATTAACGGGAAACATTTTGGCTGTCGAGACAACAATATTTAATCAACTACACCAAGGTTACTCTTAAAAACTGATTTATTTCAGTGGTTACTACATGTTACGATCCTCAGGGGTTCATCATCAGGTAATTCTACAAATACAAGTACATCTCTGGTTAACCGAATGCCTAATAAGGACCGATATTTGTGGAATGCATAACAGCTATCCCTGTAACATGCCGTGGAGGCGCAAAGGGTTGTGAGACGTCGAGGCTCCCACATTTTCAAACTGGCTCACAGATGGTTGTAAGTTTGTCAGCCTTACGCGACAGTACACTTGTTTATATGCCATAAAGTTAAAATTAATGTACATTAGTATTAAAAAAGTTGTGTCCTTGTAATACTATGAAACATGTTGTGTTACGTAGAACATGTCCGCGCTGAACAATACTACGCCCTAGTGTGCATGAATATGAGTATATACAAAGAATACAGACGTATTTGTACAACTACCTGATGATCGAAACATGTAGTAGCCACTGAAATAAACCTCTTGTTAAGAATTACCCTGGTTTATTTAATTAAATATTGCTGTGTCGACGGCCAAACATTTTCTCGTTAATTGAAAGCGTTCCTGCTGAGAAATTTGAACTGCCAATGACACAAGGTTTCATTCTGGAGTTCCTACTCGGTACAAAGGCGTAGGATTGACCTGTAAATTGGCGCTGAGGGCTGCTAATGAATGACAGGATACTTGGACGTCAGTCATGACAGCAGTGGACACAGCAATGGACGGACCGTAAAGCAATCTGATGACGAATTCACTCGTTAAGTACCGTCAGTGTATGTGACCCATCAGCCATTCCGTTTGGTAACTTCACGCAACACTAGCCATCAATGGTAAGCACTGCACTGATGAAAAGATTATAGGTACTTGTTCAAAGAGACAGAGATCTCTGGGGTTCGTAACTCTTAGCATAGCTTAAGGTTCGCTTCTGACACTATGATGACTGTGCCCATTGTGGGGTATTGGAACGTCTCAGTGAAACCGATTTCTTCTCGAATTAGTTTATAACTCCTTTCCAATTTAACATGCTATAATGAGTTAAGTGAATGCTAATGACACTTAGGGGTTATGACCTTCTAAATATATTATGCACAGGGTTTGCCAGGATGTATAACAAAAGTGTCCGTCACAAAGAAACGGTCCCAGACACGAATTTCGAGGTGCAAGAATATGAAGCAGAAGTGTTAATCACTTCATCGTGACTTTTGGTACTGACGTAAAAAACAATTTCAAAGCTGTCAAACGACCTTGAACTAATATTATATGTATGTGTAACAGTCTGAAAGGAACTTCGCGTAGTTTTGTTTAAATATTCAATATATCCCTAACTATTTCACTCCAAACTTAATGTGTTTGATGGCAAATATTTCTCAAATAAACCTTTATTATTTAAAACAAATTTATCAGGGCTTTCTGCTGCTGCTGATATCAATTTAGTAGATGAAAACGCTAATAACATTAAGAAAAAAAAACGAATTTGTAATAGACTTTATTAAAGAGACTGGCCCAGAGTAAAGAATAAAATCATAATATTGTGAAAGGGTTGCTATGAGATGCTTAAAAGGATGGGATAAAGTACAGATATTTTGGAACGAGACAAATGGATAAAAAATTCATTGATTTTATTAAAATGAAAAAATAGACCCCGATATTAATTTAAAGGATTAGTGTCCGTGAAAATACGACTCTTCATCAGTCATCAAATCATCACTCAGAACTCACAGGAAGATGTACAGAAATCCATTTTTATCCTATAAATCTTTCTGAACTGCTTAATATGAAAGTACGGAATAACAAAGTCGAAAGATGAGACTTTTAAGGGAAATGTCTAATATACTGTAAAAAAATACTTTTTTTAAAAAATCAACCGTAGAACAAGTTATATATTTCGGGTACTTTGAATGTGAGGTTCATACAGAATGTTTTTTTTAAGTTGGTTATTATTTGGCACTGTCAGGAGCGAGGTAGGGTGAATGTGCTTTAGACAAAGAAATACACTCCGTGGCATGTAGTCCGCAAACGAACTATACCGACCGAGCGACTGTCGCTTGTCGGCGAAGTTAGTGCTAACTCAGTCGCTCGGTCGGTATAGTTCGTTTGCGGACTAACGCCACGGAGTTTGTTTTTGCTGTTGTTGGTGGTGTACTGGGTTAGACATTGATATTTTAGGTTATCTCGGCTGTGCACTTTAAATCTGCAGTCTTCACGGGTGTTATGTCATATAGTTCAGCACCTGCCTACTGAACTAGAAGACGTCAGAAGACAAAGTTAGTTTAATTACTCTCATGTTTTCTAGAGTTTTTAAAGCTCATATTCTCCAAAAAAATTACTGTTTTTAAATTCGAGGCTTACATATATAGGCTCTGTACGTATGAGTACCTACATCAAAGAGTTAACTACAGATCCACTGATCTTAAAACTGTACGCACATTTCCGACTGTCACTTTCCGGGATATGAACCACGTAAATGTACCTTTTCCACCTTAACAATACGGCACAGTCTCAGCAGTGTTACGAATAAATTAATATCTGGTAATAGTAATAATGATAATAATTCAATTAAATTTATATTTATTTTCGTGTCGTCCGCGGTCAGCGTCAAGCTAATGCCGTCTATTTTGATCTTCTAAATGCTTTCGACCTCGTCCCACATAATAAGCTCTTGCATACATTAAGCTCCTTCGGATTCTCTGATACTTATGTTAGCTGGTTTCGCAGTTACTTAACCAACAGACAATCTCGGGTTCGCGTTTCTGGCACTCTCTCGCTGCCTTTTCACGTAACGTCCGGGGTGCCGCAAGGCTCTGTTCTGGGGCCTTTTCTCTTCAATGTATTCATAAATGACCTATGCAACTCCGTTAACTACTGTAAACTTCTAATTTTTGCCGATTATCTCAAAATGTTCTGCATCATTAACTCACCACATGATTGCCTCTTACTTCAATCTGACATTAATTCCGTAAGTGACTGGTGCAATGCTAACTCCATGAAACTTAATATTGCTAAAACGCGAGTTGTGTCATACACCAGAAAAACAAATTTTCTGAGCTACGAGTATCAGCTTTGTCATGCTATCATTACACGCACCAGCAACATTAAGGACCTAGGTGTTTTCTTTGATTCAAAGTTACATTCCACACATATTTTAATTACGCATTTTCTGAATGCATAAAGCTTTTATGCCTTATTTGCTCCATTACCTACAGATCTTCCTCCCTGGAGTGTCTGTATGTACGAGTACTATACGTTTTTTTGTTGCTAGTGGGGTGAGACAAAGTTCCTTGTACTGCGGCCACTTCTGGCCTATTGTACCAGCCCCAGATGATAGGTGAGGCTGATTGTGGAGCAATTGGTGGAATGAAGATTGGCAGGGGAAACCGAAGTACTCGGAGAAAACCTGCCCCAGCATCACTTTGTCCACCACAAATCCCGCTTGAGCAGACCCGGGATTGAACCCGGGCCGCCGCGGTAGGAAGCCAGCGACTAACCGCTTGAGCTATGGCGCGACACATTTCTATCCTTTACTTTAGTCAGGTCCAAGTTGGAATATGCCTCAGTAGTTTGGAACTCCATCACCTCGACTGATGCCAATAAGCTTGAGCGCGTTCGGCAGAAGTTCGCGTCCGTCTGTTTTTATAGCTTTTTCCCTCGTATTCCATATACTTACACTGATGCTTTAGAGAAATTAAGTCTATAATCTTTACATAAACAGAGACATCACCTTGATGCACTTTTTCTTTTGTTGTTCAGGTCTTTCGTGGGCTTAAATCCTGCGCTTCGCTTTTGGAAAATGTTAGCCTTCGTGTTCCTCCCAGCAGTCTTAGGGATTTCTCATTGTTTGGTGTTTGCCCCTCTAATAAACACTGTCCTTCTACTCGGTGCACCTGTGCTGCCAACGCGGCGGGTGAGGATCTCGACATATTTGCAATCGGAACAGTTTCTGTCAGTGACACTGAACCTAAAATTGTTAATAATATTTGTTAATACTCTTAATTTTACGTGTGTGTAAGTACGTATATCGTTTTTCTCGCCACATAATGGCATAGCTATTGGAAATTTACATAATTTATTTTCCTCACTTGTCAATGCTAACTTTATTTTCTTGGAATCGTTACTAATTTATTGTCGTTTTACTCAAGTACTCAAAATCACATATGAAGCCTCAGGTTTTAATTTCTGTGATAGGTTATACTGTGGATTTCTAGGTTACTAGATATAAATATTTCTGGAGAACCCGCCGTCTTTACTTTCAAAGGTCAAAGTGATCATTTCTTTAATTCCTCACAAATCTTTCTATCGTTATTAAACTCTCTCTTCTCTAGCAGTAAGATTAATGTTTCGTCTAATCATTCGGAAACTTAACACGAACCACACTAAAAGCGAGTGATTTCAGTACGGTGTACTCGTATTCAAGAGTATTTCAGTCACAATACATTTCATTTGTCTTTTGACCTTTAACCTTTACGTTTCATCTAGTCTCATTCCTCCAAGAATCCTTTAATGGCAATTTTAACGAAATGTTCTAAGTCTAAAGTAAGCAAGCCATGAAAGATCGTGTTACAGATGCTTAACATCTTTGTGTTTTTCTCACTCGTCAGTCATTACCCATACCAGAAGTTGGAGTACGTCTCTGTCCTTACTTTGAAAATACCTGGGTACCGCCGTTCTATGTATAGACCAATATTAAACAGGAGCCCTTCACTAGCCGTGTTTACGTTAAGTAAGAACAAAACTGTGAAGTTTTCTGTTTCAACAAGGGACGCTCTGCTTCCGTTATTATTACAGTAAAAGGTTTTTCTTCTTCTATTTTTAATGTGGATGAAGTTAAGCAACTCTCAAGACGATAAGCTGAGAATATCAACGTATATGCATATGAGCTGTGTTCTGCATAAGTCAAGATTGGAAGTGCATAGAAATGTGGGTAAACCCAACGTAGTCTGCTGACTCAGTAACTCTCGATTTAAATCGATCGACACCGACATATTTCGAACATAGTAATTGATATAAGCAATTAGAAACTCTGAAGTTAAGAAACTTTATGTTGTATTATTAAATGTTTCGTTACTTAATTATCAGGTCTAGAAAAACGAGATTAACGGCAGTGGGGATCCGTTGCGCTGACCACGTGACACCCTCTATCCTCAAAAGTTGGCACTAAATTCGCTTCCAAGCGGTTTTTAGTTTATTTAACAATGCTTTCAGTTGTCAAGGTTATTTAGCGTTGAATGATAGCATGACTGATGAATAATCAATTGAAAAGGATGAGGACATCCAACCACCCACACACCCATCCAATCTATCTCTCTGTCTATGGCTCTACAGCCCTTTGTTGGACATTGGCCACTTTTAAGCTGATACTTTAGACAGTTGGTAGGACACTTCGGACGGGGGATAAACCCGTTGCAAGGCCGCTACCTACAGGAGAGCACAATCATAGAATAGACGCACACAGACATTCATGCCTCAAGTGGGATTGGAACCCACGATCTCAGCTTTCGAGCGAGCGAAGACGGTTCATGCCTTAGACCGCACGGCCACTGTGATCGGCACATAAAGTTGGCGGCATAATTATGTTATTAATTCGCAATCCTGCCGGAGACTCTGAGGGAAACCATGATATAGTCAATCAGGATACCTGGTTTTATGGTCAAGATTTTACCCGGGATCTCGAGAATACGAAGCTAGTAACTCGACATTCGAGCGGCCTCCGTAGTCTAGGGGTAACGTTCCCACCTCAAGACTCAAGGTACGCGGGTTCAAACCCGGCGGAGTTCGTGGAATTTTTAAGAGCGGAAAAATTCAGGGAACAAGTCCTCCGGGAGGGACTTCAAGCCGTGGGTCCCGTGTCGTAGATTTACGTAAAAGAACCTCATGTCTCTAGGAGACCTCTGATCTAAAAAGTTTCCCGCCCAAAGTAGTTCCCAATGCCTCCGGTAGATGGGGAAGTATTAGGTACCACTGCCAGAGGAGGGAGGACCTCTCTGACAGAAAGGGACTAACTATTATATACCACTGCTGGCAGAAAGGGGCTGATAGTAAGCACCAGTACCGGTAAGGGATGGAGACAGTAGAAATTAAAAGGGGGAGGCACAATGGACCAATAACTGGTCTAAGTGCATGGGGGAAACCCACCCCCTCTATACTCAATACTCAATACTCAACTCGACCTTCACTTTCGTTCTGAAAAGTATTACCATTAAAAAGACTGCATGACAGCAAGCAGGCTGAGAGACATGGTAAGTAATCAGAGATGTAGAGCATTTCAAGGATTCCAGCAGCCTCAAAGTAACCGAAGTAAAATCATGTCTACAGCGTTGAATTTTTAAGTAAAGAAATATCTAAGTAAATTAATGAAATAATAAAATTTTCCCTGTCCTCAATTAATTAAGCATCACGCCTTGGACACGTACAGGAAGCTGCGGGGTAGTGCCATGGTTCTGGGCGTCTGCACTAACAGGAAATGAGTCATCAGCTTCACACTTCCGGAACCCCTTGTACCCATTCTATAGGGGGCTGAATGGTTCCCATAGCTGACTGGACGCTGTGGAGAAGAGCGAGATCTCTTACCCCTCTCAGGAATAGAACCCAAGGCCCTCGGTCGTCCGGACCATAGCCCGTACTTATCCCGGCAACTTTGAAATAAATAAATGATTTATCCAAAATACTGACCATTTAAAGATTTTGTAAGACCGCCTGGCACCCCGAGCAATAGCAGGAGAGAAATGAGCAGACATCTCTTACGTGTCGACACCGCACTGGACTACAGCGGTGTATAATTAGGGTTATGGGTGGTTGGTGCTTGAGACGAGGCGTGAAGGTGGTGTGGCCCGAGGACTCCCAGCTCTTTAGTTACGGTTCTTGCAAGCAAACATAGGGTCTCAACTGCCAGGCGCGTAATGGAACGCTTTCCTTTTCTTATTCTATAGATTTTTGCGCTGAAGTAATATCACTCACTCACTGACTCACTCATGCAGCTGAGCTCTTCTTGAACAGCTGTCAGTTGTACAGATGATCAAGGAATTCCCAGCATTTTATGGAACTCGAAAGTTCATTCCCGTGTTCACCATAGCCCTCCACTGGTCCCTATCCCGAGCCTGATCAATCCAATCCATCCCATCCCATCCTACCTCTCTAAGATCCATTTTAATATTGTCCTCCCACCTATATTTTGGTCTTCCCAGTGGTTCTTTCCTTTTGGCTTTCCCACCAATATCCTATATGCATTCATCTTCTCCCCCATTCGTGCTAAATGCCCTACCCATCTCATCCTCCTTGACTCGATCATTCTAGTTATACTTGGAGAAGAGTACAAGTTATGAAGTTCCTCATTATGCAGTTTTCTCCAACCTCCCTTCACTTCATCCATCTTCGGCCCAAATATTCTTCTGTTCTCAAAAACCCTCAGTCTATGTTCCTCCTTTAATATCAGAGACCAAGTTTGACGCCCATACAGAACCACAGGCAAAATTATCGCTGGAATAATATTAATTTTCAAAAATACTTCAGCCACTTAAATGTATTTCCACAGACTCAGTTCCTGCCTTCTGTCTAGAAGTCACTGGGTCTTTCATAGGCTGACTGCAGTTGCGGCCTACTAAACCAATCGGGTGCAGTCGAGTCGAGACGAATAAAGACAGACCCATTTGTCTGTCAGAGAATTCATGCATACATCTGTCACATATGTTGAGTCGGGTTGGGTCGGGTCGAGTGAAATTGAGGGGTTTTCTTCGCAGCATATTAGAGAGTCATTCTCGATTCAATTCGACTAGAAGCGATTTTGTTAGTGTACCCGCAGAGGAAGGAAAAATGTCCAATTAAATTCAACAGTTTTTCGCTTCTAGCTTCTACTGATTATGGGATTTTGTGGTAATAAGATTACCACAATAAATATAATAAATAAAATAAAATAAAATAAAATAATTTACTTCCGAATTCTAAATGACGTTTTCTAAGCAGGATTATATGTTATGGTACACAATTACGGGCATACCTCGGAGGCAATAAATTAACATATATTTATAAAATTACAGGAAGTACTTTTGCTCCACGGAAGTAGTTAGTTAAGGAAAATAAAATTTTTAACAAAGTTATAAAATGGACGGCCTGAGATCCCATTTCCGTACCGATAAAATAACAAAAGAAAATAAAGTCGCAGTTGAAGTAAATTTCTTGTCTTCAGCAGAAACAAAAGAGGAATGGAAGATGCAGAAATGGGAAGCATTAATACCCTCATCTCGACAGGCCTCTACAAGACTACACAAAGAAGAAAATCACGTAAGGGATCTTAGGTTCTTACGGCGACTATACATACACTGTGACCTCCTGATTCGTGACACAGTGCACTGGTAACTAACATGTCAGAGGATCGTACTCCTTACGTCTTCAGAGTAAAAATACCGAAATATGAGAAACTTATTTTTCACAATATTGTAGCGTTTGCAGCCGTTGCTTTGCTATGGAATGACTGCGAGATAAGCTAATAAACAACGGCATTTTCTGGGCAACAGCTCAGTAAACCCGATCCCACGACAACGAATAAGCATGCAACAATAGAAGTACGGTATTTTCTATGTGGTTCGTGCTCAGAATTTATAAGAAGGGCAGATGTATAAACCACTTGGAAGACCTAGATGTACATGAGAGTTTAATATTAAAATGGATCTTAAAGAAACATGAGCGGAAGTGTGGACTGGATCCGGGATAAGGACCATTTGTTGCCTCTTTTAAATACAGTACTCAAGTTAGATTAAACGACGTGTGAGTCCATGAACAGCTGAGATACTGTTAGCTTCTCAAGAATGGTTCTGTTGTGTGGGGTTAGGTAATGAGTTACTACCCAGTATGTTAATCTTGAGGTGACACTCCAGCCTTGTGTTCGGAGGTGCTTGGTTCGAATTTAAGGCGGAACACTTTTTTATCCTAGTTTTTCATAATTTCTCTCAGTCTCCGAAGCAAATTCCGGGACATGGACCACGCTCGCTTCCTTCCAAATCCTTTAAATTCATCGTTCACCATCCTACCATTTTGATATTGAAAAAGTCGTGAAGTAACCCACGAAATAATTAGATGCTACATTTTATTTGGTTCCATTTCTTCAAAGTCACGCCGCTCGAATGCTTTGTTCCTCTTGCACCGAACCCCCTCCCTATTTTCTTTGGGAACATAAACGGAAAAAAAAAAGAGACGGGGTCATTCTGAATCACAGTTTCCCTCTTGGCCATAATATCGTATTTCATAGTTAAGGGGCAGGTTCCACGACCACTTTTATGTGCTTCGGACTGAGCTGGCATGCTTCGTGGGTATCAGAACGCTACATCAAACTTGGCGCTGGGAGTTCCGAACCAGTCAGCAGAACTACATTTACGATCTGACATACATATATATGTCATATATACATATGATGGACCAGAATGAAACAAATCAAATTTATTATTTGTACGTGTATATTAATAAGCATGCTTTCGCTTTTGTATGGATCCGTAAGACGACAATTAAAGGAAAAATGAGAATATTGGAGACGGTAGAAACGAGATTCTTCAGAGTAGCTACAGAAACAGTTCACAGTTTCACACTTGGACGTTACCCACAGAATGCGCAATGCGTTCAGGCGCATCCATTATGTGATATGTTGACTACAAGATCTTGGCTAATCAGAATGCACCTCAGTGACAGGAGAGAGAGATTTCAATAAGGGAAACGTTTGTGGTTTCTGGTAAATGTGATTGATGAAAACAACACTGATGCATTCCAAATATTCAATGAGGATGAAGCAGGTTTCTTCACAGTTCAGAGACGCCCATGGAAAGCGCTTGGTAAGAAGCGGATGCCTCACATCGCTGCCCTACCCATTGGAAACAGAGGATCACATTATTGCTTTAGGAAGTGTGTCTCACCGTGGTCGAGTGGTCAGGGTTCCTGGCTACTGATCCAGAGATCCCGGTTTGATTCCCGGAGCAACAAGATTTTCTGAGAAGTAGTGGGTCTGGAACGGGGTCCACTCAGCCTCGTGAGGATAATTAAGGAGATATTTCAAGTAAATAGCGGCTCCGGTCTAGAAAACAGAGATTAACGTCCGTGGAGATTCGTTGCACTGAACACGCGACACCCTCTATCCGCTAAAATTGGCACTAATTTCGCCGACAAGTGGCGGTTGCTCGGTCGATATAGTTCGTTTGCGGAATAAAACAACGGAGTTCGTTTTGTTGTGGTTCCCATGATAAAATCAAGCGACAGATAAATAGCCCTTCCACGAAGTCAGACCCGGTTAACTGTACACAACGAGGAAGTTCTCGAGAAATCGATGAAGTTTTTGTTGGTATTCATGTAAAGTTGGGCCTACACTGAGTAGATATGAAGATGAATTCAATTCGCCTGGAACTTGTAGCGCAGACCGTCAGTACAGCTCCACAAATCTGCTGGCAGTGGCGAAAGCAACCGTCTTTTTTTTTTCTTTCCTTGTCCAAGAAATAGTTTACGATTCCTCGTAAGCTCCACTGATGGAACAGGCTGCTAACTCCATGATTAACTCAATGATGCTGAGACCTTCTTGAGAAGTCGCCAGTTGCGCAGCTACCCAAGAATTTCCCAATATTTTACGGAGTTCATTGCCGTGAACACAGGAGATCTCCACTGGTCCCTATCCTGAGCCACATCAATCCAGTCCGCAACACTATCCTATCTCTGTTAGATCTACTTTAATATTATCCTCCCATCTACGTCTAAGTCTTCCTAGTAGTCTCATTGATTTTGGTGTGCCCATCAAAATTCTATATGAATTCCTGTTCTCCCTCATGCGTGCTAAATTCCTGGCCCACTTCATTCTCCTTCGCTTGATCATTCTAATTATACGTGGAGAAGAGTACAAGTTATGAAGCCCCTCATTATGTAGTTTTCTCCAACTTCCTACCAATTTAACCTTCTTCGGTCCAAATATTCTCCTCAGACACCCTGAGACTCGGTGACACAGAAGAGTCAATATGTAAAAGTAAAGATGTCATCTAAGTCATGGTTTCTTTCCATCTAGCGAAGAGTCAAATTTTACCATGAGAAGAACAAAACTTTTGTTTACAGTTTACCATGCACGAAAAAACCACTCCCTGTGTCTCTAGATGAACAGACTCCCAATGTTATGGATTCACCCAGTGCACTAACGAGATCTTACTCATACTTAAAAAGAGCAGCCATCAAAAATAATTTTAGTTGGGTAATAAAAATGGGTTACATGGTCGAATGTAAACTTTTTCAAATAGTCTACACTCCCCCCCCCCACCTTNTTTCCCCTCTAGGCATCGTTTGCCATCTTTTTATTACCCTCAGCGCCATCGCGTCGGCATGCTTGGTCTTGGTTTTTTCTTACTGAGGTTTGCCACATTAAGGTTTGAGGGTCCTTATTCTGTCTTGTAGGGCTACGGTACCCCGCTGCTCCGTTTCTGCAAGCAGTGACACCCCGAATATCCGACTTTTTTTTATTTATCATTTATTAGCAATCTGAATTTACATTCTATGAGCTAATTTGCTGTCATGTACAATAATTATTCTATTGTACTAAGTTGGCTTGAAGAGCTGTAATCCATCGATTATACCTCAGTTTTCCTGGAGATCGTTTGGCCAAGTTCGTCTTAGTCTTCTGTATTGTGTAGGTTGAAGGAGAGCTTCTATTGCGTTGTTGGGGTGAGATTCCAGTTTCTGATAATGTTTTTGGATTCTGTCTGTGATTACGGTTCTTACATATGGGATCTTGAGGTCGGTGTGAAGAGTTTGGTTTGACACGTACCAAGGTGCGTCAACTATGGCTCTAAGTATTTTGGATTGACTTCGCTGGATGATTTCTATGTTGGACCTGCTGGCGCATCCCCAGAGCTCAATGCCGTATGTCCATATGGGTTTAATTATTGTTTTGTAGATCAGCAGTTTATTATCTATTGTTAGGTGAGATTTCCGACCTATTAGCCAATTTATTTCCTTGAACTTAATTTCGATTTGTTTTCTCTTCTTCGCTATATGGTGTTTCCAGTTTAATGTTGAGTCCAGGTGTAGTCCTAAGTATTTTACTACATCCTGCTGTTGAATGTTAACATGATTTAGGTGTACTGAGGGGCAGTTACCTTTCCTGAGAGTAAAAGTCACATGCGCCGATTTGCTTTCATTCACTTTGATTTTCCATCGGTGTAGCCATTTCTCCATTAGATTAAGATGTTCTTGTAAATTAGATGAAGCAATTACCGGGTCTTCTGACGTAGCGAAAATTGCGGTGTCGTGAATATCCGACATGAACTGAAACGAAGAGCTACGTGCCACGCAATACTATGACACGTAGGCGTTTCTAGGCAACGAACTGACGGCACGTTGCCGTGGAGATATGATTCTTTGGACGAGGGCACAACAATGAAACTGGCAACCGCAACGCAACCGCAATTTCCTGAGTTGAACACAGGTTACTGAATGGAGCAGCGCAAATTGAGGAAACAGCCTTGCCGTTTCCTTAATTTGCTCTGCTCCATTCCACAATACTTTCCTTTTTTTATTGCTAGTGGGTTGGGACTAAGTCCCTTGTACTGCGGCCACTTCTGGCCTATTGTACCAGCCCCAGATGATAGGTGAGGGTGATTGTGGAGCTTGGTGGAATAAAGATTTGAAGGGGAAACCGAAGTACTCAGAGAAAACCTGCCCCAGCGCCACTTTGTCCACCACAAATCCCACTTCACTAGACCTGGGATCGAACCCTGGCCGCCGCGGTGGGAAGCCAGCGACTAACCGCTTGAGCTATGGCGCGGCCTCCGCAATTCTTGATCACGTTATTAGATGAAGGTGAGATTTTCGGACTTGAACCCGGACCTTGTAATCGCTAGACTAATACGCTAGCGACCCTAGCTTCATCTGAGCTTCCCCTGGACACAAGGATATATCCAATTTTCTCTTTCGCATGTGCCCGTACCTATTTGCACCTTGTCACTAGATTTAATCAAACAAAAATGTTCATAATCAGCATTACAGAAGTAGATTCATTGAAATCCCTTCGATCATATTTTGTGCTGTTCAATTCGGTTCATAGAGAAGCGTTCCAGTGCGCGCCCAAATGTTCTTCATTGGATTCGCTTTCTTTATTTAAAACGAGATGTCCAGGGAGTGTGTTGTGCATGGTCTGTCTGTGTTGGCCAAGAGCCACATCAAGCATTCTTTTAGCTTTTGTCACTGAGTACCAGATGAACTTGCGAGTCCAACCTCATTAAAGTACTAGATTCAAGATAGGGAGGCACTTCTAAAATATCGGCTACATATTTTGGACAAAAACGAAAACAAAAGTTAAGGGGGAGGTTACATAGGTACACAGCCAGCAAAATGATCTCATGAGCCTCAAATCAAGAATCGGAGAGATACACAGATAGCAGGATTAACTAATAAGCATGAGAAGCCTGAAACATTAGGAGGACTCACATAAAGATGGATAGATAAAGGACACATAGACGGATATACAGACAAAGAGCAAAGTGTTCTCAAAAGCATCCTTTCATTTTTTAAATAAGGAAATTAGGATAAAACATTGCAGATCAAAGAGAAAGGAAAGTTGTCCCTATATTTATTGAAGCACCACCCCACAGAACGTATGGAGGAATGGGATTATTAACATTGGCACTAACATGAGGAGAGTGGTAATTTTATCACCCACTCGCGTTGCTCTAACAAAAAGAACCCTCGGTATACATTCAACTGGAATTTGGGAGGGGTCCAAAGTCGGTCTGATTATGATTGAAGCCAATAAACAATTTCTGTCTCTGCCGGGAATCGAATTAAATTCTCCAATCGTAAAGCCTATAATGTAGTTACCGTAGCAGCCGAGAGGGCGGCACTCCAAATATATAGAAATTAAATTGAGGAGGGAAGGAAATATATTAAAAATGAAATACAGAAATTACAAATATTTTTCCAATATTTTTCTAATTCTATCCCATACAGACACAAGGAGATCTGTAAAAACGTTCTTAAGCAACTTAAATGTAAATAAGATCTAAAATTTTGTGACGATGGTACATTGCTTAAAGTATCATGTTTTTGGACATTATCCATCGTCCTGTGTATTTTCTAAAAAACCGTCCTGTTTACTTTTCAAAACACAACGTTTCGGAGACTGGAATCTGTCCCCGTCCTCAGGTAAAACCTACTCAGTAGGGTCCGATAGACAGAGCCAGTCCCTATCTCCGGACCGGCGGATAATGTCCCGAACCATAATACTAATAATATGTCTGTCAGTGAACTATCTGAATTTCCCGACGGAGAAATGGATTCTTGGAAGTGTCCATGCTAATTACTGTACTCAGTTTTCTACCGAGAATCCTACCCAGTGGGTACAGGGGGCTCTGTTCCAGATGCAAAACAGGAGAAGCATGACGCTGATTACTCACCTCCTTCCGGTGAGGAGGCTAAGAATACTTGCAGCAAGACCTCCACTTCCCCATATGTATCATGGCTCGGTGCTTAATTATGCGGGGGGGACAACTTCTGCATTTCCCTTCAATTAATTCCATGACTATGAGAAACTTTTGAGAGCTTAGGTAACAAGTGCTTCATCAAATTTGACTGCATACATGAGTAAAACTTTACAAAGTTGCCACCGTGGCTAAGAACCACTTTATGAAGGCACATTGAAGTCCCCTCCTCAAGGAAGAAACCTTGGTACTTGTCGTACAAGTGGTTGTGTCCCTGAGACAGTCTGGACATGAAGAAAACGAGGAAGTAATCCTGACATTGCCGGGCAACGAACCAGCCCGTAAACAGTTGCTTTATAGATTGTG
Organism: Cryptotermes secundus; assembly: GCF_002891405.2. Classification (NCBI taxonomy): domain Eukaryota; kingdom Metazoa; phylum Arthropoda; class Insecta; order Blattodea; family Kalotermitidae; genus Cryptotermes; species Cryptotermes secundus. The sequence goes on from NW_019720165.1 coordinate 629,676, forward strand.
TTGTCGCGACTTCATGAGATTGTTTTAGACATACGGTAGGACTTGTGTTCTGAGGTGTCATGTGAGCCTATTGTACCGGCCACCTGATGACAAATGAGTAAGGAACATCGCTGGAAACGTAATTGGCAGGGGAAACAGAAGTGCTCGGAAAAGCATATGCCAGTGCTGTTTTGTCCACTGCAATCCAATGAAGACCACGGAACTAAACCTCCTGCCTTGTGTCATGCATCCGTAGCTAGTTTCTTTACTGACTGAGCTATCCTGGCTGTGTAACCTACTATAGAAAAGGTAAATCCATCCCTGTAACAGGCCGTGCAGGCCCATAGGGTTATGAGACGTCGAGGTTCCTACATTCTCTAGATAATGGCCACACAGATGGCGACGAGGTTGTCAGCCTTACGCGCCAGCCGCCCTTTACTCCTCCCCAGGAAGATTCCTGGTACTCATTTCTATTACGGACTGGGTCCAGCCCGGGGCCATAGTCATTATGTCAATCGAAAAATCCAGTGATCTCATAGGGAATGAACCCGCGACCTTCCGGCCTCAACCAACTGCGTTACTGCCTGCCTCGTATAACGTATTATTATTACTATTATTATTGTGGGGCACGCGGTAGCGTAGTTTGTTGAGACACTATGCTACAAGCCGTAAGGTCACGGGATCGAATCCCGATGAGGTTATTGGATTTTTTTTTCAATTGACCTAATCCTTCCAGCCGCACTATGGCCCTGGGGTCGACACAGCCTCTAACAGAAATGAGTACCAGGCATATTCTTGGGGGTAAAGGACAGCCGGGGCGTAAGGCTGACAACCTCACCTCCATCTGTGAGCCGACTGTCTAGAAAATGTGGGACCCTCAACGTCTCACAACCCTATTGGCCTCAACCGCCTCTTACAGGGATAGCTTTACCTTTACTTTACTTATTATTATTATTATTATTATTATCATTATCATCATCATCATCATTAATAGCAGTAGCAGCAGTATTGACATTACAACGCTTTGTGGGTCTTGTCCTGCTCTGAAGACTGTCTCTAGCCGTCCCTTTCTTGTGCCTCTGTTTTCCAGCCAACCACATTCAAGTTCCTGAGATCCTTCTCCACCCATCCATCCATCTGATCCTGTGTCTATGGCAAATATAGACGTGAAAGAAGAATATCAGAAAGAGGTCATACACCGTCACAGATTCTGAAACACTGAGACTGCAGTACAGGCGGTTAGCCGCCGGGTTCTTGCCGCTGGGACCTAGATTCGATCCCAAATCAGGTTATATGGGATTTATTGCCAACAAAATAGAACTGGAGCAGGTTTTCTCTGATTACTTCCGTTTCCTCTCCAATTCTCTCCTGCTCCATATTCATTACTCATCCTCTCACTGACGTTATATAGTCTCCGTACTGACAGTGTCGTTAAATAAGGAAAGGTAGAAAATAAAAAGTTAAAGGTAAAGCTATCCCTGTAACAGGCCGCGAAGGCCCACAGGGATGTGAGACGTCGAGGTTCCCACATTATCTAGACAATCGGGTCAAAGATGGCGATAATGTTGTCAGCCTTACGCGCCGGCCTCCCTTTACCCACAAGAAAATTCCTGGTACTCATTTCTGTTAGAGGCTGAGTCGACCCCAGGGTCATATTGCTGATGGAAATATTAGGCCAATTGAAAAAATTCGCCTCATCGGGACTCGAATCCGTGACCTTCCAGCTTGTAGAATAGGGTCAGAAGGTAGAAAATAATAATAAATTAAATGATGAACAAGGAATTTTTCTGTAACTATAAAATTGTAGGACTGATAAAATATAAAGTTCTCAAGTATTTTTATGTGTCCTAAGCACAAATAACATCAAATGAAACCACTGTGTTGAGGTTATGTCCGTCCGAATGTTCATACCTCCATATCCGACGTTTCTACGCCCATGTGTAGCATTTAAGGGGAAGGCACTACATGTTGTATGGAAAAATTACGTTGGTTACATCAATCGAACATAACCTTGAAAAGTAATGTATCTTCTGGAATGCGACACCTGCATTCTGACACAATTTTATAGACGTTTCGGAGAAATGTGCTGCCTCAATTCTCAGGCCCCTTTAAATTAAGACAAATAAACGAGCTAAAGCAGGATATTTCATCTGCCCGCTATTTCTTGCTTGATTTACTCTTCCACGCTGAAGATGGCGGTATTACGTGTCACCGAAACGTCTGTAAATTTCTACCAGACTACACAGCGCCTAATGTTGGATAAAAGTAATCTTCATAGTCACCGCCATAAGAAACTCTAATGCAGAATTCTTATTTGCACTACTTTTCTATGTGGTTGATATAGTATTTAATAAACAATAAGGGAATGTGGTATGAAACACGTGGTAACCTTCGCAGTAGTAGAACTGTATCTGCAGATCACTGAGGTGCACCGAATCAGATACAGCGCATTTTAGAAAACACATGTACTCCACTGGAATACATATTTCCAACAGTATTCAGGCTGTCAGGGTCAACCTCATTCAACCCCCACCGCCAAGGATAATTCTGCGACACCGCATTAAAATAGCCAAGGGTCGTTCCACTCCGCTCTTACATGTATCCCTAACAACACAGCAGCGTCTGTCGCTTCGCCTATTCAACATTTGCTTCACATTAAAAATAGCGCCGTGTTACTGACGGCTCAGGCACAGAGTATGGACGTCACAGCGTTCTGACTACTGGCAGTTCTTCCAACACAACGATACAGCTGACTGCTACCTCACATCTTCGAGGTTCCAGGCTCGAATTTCCGATCGCAGATCAACTATCCTGACTGATAATTCCTCGGTGTCTACATTCAAATAAACCGGATGTTGCGGGGCACGCGTGTTTCGCATTCGGGACGTCATTGGTTCAAGCCTTGGTCAGGATGTCGACTATCCTGACAGACATTTCTTAGTTTTTTCATTGCCTTCAAGAAAATGTCACTACGACTCCTTACTCCCATAGAAGGTAAAAGATATTAAAGCTATCCCTGTTAACAACACCTGGAAGGCCACGAGCTTGTGAGACGTCGAGGCTCCAACATTCTCTCTCGACAATCGACTCACAGACGGCAGTGGTGTTGTCAGCTTTAAGCGCCGGCCGACCTTTAACCCCAGGAAGATTCCTGGTACTCATTTCTGTTAGAGGCTGTGTCGATCTCAGGGCCATAGTGCGGCTGGAAGGATTAGGTCAATTGAAAAATCCAAGTTCCTCATCGTGAATCGAAACTGCGACCTTCTGGCTTGTAGCACAGTGCCTCAATCAACTAAGCTACAGCGTATCCCGCTTACTCTCATATATTCACTACTTATGCTGTCACTCGAGTCTATATCGTCATGATCATCATCATTTTACGAATTCGGTGAATCACCTCTCCTTCCACCACTTCAGGTCCTCCTGACTCGTCTACCAGACGGGCGTTATTTATAGGCTTGAAGTGGGTCCGAGTGTGTTCCAGCCTTTGCAAATGTACCAGTATTTTCCATTTGTCTCTATGTTCTGCAATTTTTATATACAAAGAGAAGACGCGCAGCTCATTTCATAAACCCTTGTTTCTTAATTGATCACTTCTAACACAATCATTGACAGTTTATCTCGACTCTGCTCCTTGAATCCTATACTAGTCTCTCTTCTTCAACGCTCGTGTTTCGCTATTCCTGTAACAGGCCGGGGAGGCCCATAGGGTTGTGAGACGTCGAGGCTCCCACATTTTCTCTTGGTAATCGGCTCTCAGGCCGGTCACGGTAGCCGAGCGGTCTAAGGCATGTACTGTCTTCGCTCGCTTGGAAAACCGGGATCGTGGTTTCGAATCCCACTCAGGGCATGGATGTTTGTGTGCGTTTTTCTGTGTCTGTGTACAGGTAGAGGCCTTGCGACGAGCTGATCAACCGCCCAAGGAGTCCTACCGAATGTGTAAGATCTAGAAAAACCGAAGTGAACGGAGAAGTTCATGGAGGTAGGCCTAGGACCACTGGGGCTGTAGTGCCGAAGAAAAAAAAAGATACTTAGTTGGTTGGATAGTTAGTTGTTAAACTGCGAAGTTTTGGGGTAGGCACAGTTAGGTTTTTGCTTGTCAGTAGCCTTCCACGTATTTCCATGTCAATTCTATGCAACCGCTGCGAGAGATGTATATATGAATACATTATGGGGACGTCACGTCTGACTATCCGACCTGCGAAAACTAATGAGCATGATTTCATTTCATTCTACATTGCAACCCATCCGAGGACAATTTTTTTTTTATCACATATGGTTTGACATGTCCATCTTCCAGAGGACGAGAGGCACTCACTTAGTCTCTCCGAGTACTTTGGTTCCCCCCGCCAATCTTCATTCCACCAAATCTGCATCATCATAATCACCTGGGGCAGGCTACAGTAGGCGAATCAGTGGCCGCCGTGCCGAGTGGACCAAGTTGCACTCCATCCCCCACTAGACGAAAACTCTTCCTGGGGGGGGGGGTAAAGGGCGGCTGACACGCAAGACTGACAACCTTACCGCCATCTGTGAGCCGATTGTCTAGAAAATGTGGGAGCCTCAACCTCTCACAACCCTATGGGCCTTCACGGCCTGTTACAGGGATAGCTTTACCGTTTTTATAGGGTATGCAAGGGGAGGGCTATGTATAATTATAGGCCTATGAACGCATTGAAGAGATTTGTCATTATGGTAATATTATAATCCAATATCCACATTATTGTCTTCGTAACTATATCTTTAAGGGATGCATCCAGTTGTATGTTAGCATTATATATGAATTCTGTTTTTCCTATCAAACACAACAATATAGCAAACAACTCGCTTATATTTCACTGTGTATAACCGAGTTTATTGGTCGTATAATGTCGCAAAATGTTTCAGCTCATGGGGCCATCTTCAGGCACTACAGTAAAACAAACGTTATAGCATTGAATTATGCCTCCTATATGGATCGATATATTGTGCTAATCACTGTGTTACAATAAGCCGAAAAGCATAGTGGGCTTCTATCCCTTTCGTTAATCATCTCTATGTGTATTAGATTAAGTGGTTGTGTTTTATACTGCTTTAAAACATATTACACAATTATTTAAAACTTATTGGGAGGCTTGAAATATGGAAATATACATATACACTCCGTGGCTTTAGTCCGCAAGCGAAATATACCGACCGAGTGACCACCGCTTGTCGGCGAAGCTAGTGTCAGTTTTAGCGGATAGAGGGGTGTCGCGTGGTCAGCGCAAAGGATTCCCACGGCCGTTAATTATATATACCAATTAAATCGGTTATGCACAGTGAAATATAAGCGAGTTGTTTGGTATATTGTTTTGTTTGACAGGAGAAATAAAAACTCATATATAATTCGTAGTTATATGTATGCAGCTCATATTTTTCTATATATATATATGAAGGTCTCTGTTTATAGACTTCTTAGTGTATTAAGCGACGATTTCCGAACTGCACAGTTTAAATGTAATCTATTTTCCTGGCATGGGAGCTTCCTTTGGCAGCTGACTGTAGTTCATTTGCTCAAATGTGAAGACTACATTTATCGAATCTACACATTCATCTCCAAAGTCAGAGCATCTCGCCATGCGACCATATCGTCACGTATCCGGGGTTTATGTGATAATAAAACGGTTTTTGGATTTGATGATTGAAATTATTGGACCACGGGAACTGACTTCCAACTGAACTACTTCGTTGTTCTGCTTCAATTCTCATCTGAACTACGACTGACTGTACCCTCTTACAACTCTTCGGCACTGACCCCACGGAAAACGCTGTCTTCTGTTGTCAAGAATGCGTGTTTATTGGTCCGTTACCTATCAACGGATATCGATCTATTATTGAAAGCGTATGCTTTGGGAACGTGTTTGCCGAGTCGTTGATTAGCAATGGGCATATGCGTCACAATATCATGCCAGGCAAAACTGTCCCTAGTCTTATTTAAATATTACAACATGAAGAAATGTTGTGGGGAGGGGTATATTGCTATGGAATCCTGACCTCGGCACTAGATGGATGTGAACACTAAGCTTAACACAGAGGCAGCTTTACGCCAGTCGAAAAAGCCTCCAGCACCAGCTGAATAAGGGCCATGTTGGGACCCAGAACCTGTCGGAACACGACAGGAAAAGAAAATCTCTCCCTTTGTCACGAATCGAACCTCGATCATCCAGCCAATAGCGTGGTCACACACTATAGTGACTGATCTAACCCAGTACAATGTATCAGAGTGTTTCCTTCCTTTCCTAGTTCTCCCAAGCGATAGAACGCCCTCAAATTAAATTCTATGAAAAAATTAATCAACATACAGGACAAGTTACGTTACAAGTTGAAAGCGACCTGGAATACTAAATAAATAGACAACAAATTGCAAGAAATAGAAGCAGAATAACACACTCGAGAGCGAAGCTAAACTTCTGCACACGAGTTCAGTTTACTTTTATTTCGAAGCGTATCGTAAGGCAAACAAGTTTCAATGGCTGCTGACCATTCCTTCTACTCCCATATCAGAATACAATTTATGGGATTACAAGAAGCATACCAAAAACTCAAAACAGGATTTTGGCAAAAGCAGCATACAAAGACTCCGCTGTTCTTAACCAGAAACCTGGTTTACACCTTCATATTTTTAAATTAACTCAGTTATTAAAACAGGCAAAAGCACACCAGAAAAACTTGTACCATCGAGCGAAACGAAGTGTTTGAAATTAGTCCACCTCTACACTTATAGCGAAAAATATTTGTTTTGTTGTTATTAGAAACGGAAGCAAGTAACAGTTTTACGAAGCTCGGATTTAGAACAGTGTATTTAAAAAAAAACAGTCAATGTTAGTGTGTTGACACGTTTCCCTTAATTTACACAGCAAGCGCAAAATAGAGCCTCTGTTTCTTGCTCCAGCTCTGTGAGCATAGGTACTTGAAGCAGAGACATACGGAGCCCGCGGATAATCTCATTGCAGACACCCTAATGACTCTCAGCTTACGTATTAAATTCTACTTTTAGTTTAAATCTCGGACACGCGGTAGCGTATTTGGTTGAGGCACTCCGCTACAAGCCGGAAGGTCGCGTGTTCAAGTCACGATGAGATCATTGGATTTTTTTCAATTGACCCAATCCTTCCAGCCGCACTATAGCCCTGGGGTCGACTCAGCCTCTAACAGAAATGAGTACCAGGAATTAATTAAATGATTTTCCTGGGGAGTAAAGCGCGGACGGCGTATAAGACTGACAACCCTACCACCATCTTTGAGCCGATTGTCTAGATACTGTGAGGCCCTCAACGTCTCACAACCCTATGGGCTTTCGCGGCCTGGTACAGGGATAGCTTCACTTTTTTTTTTTACTTTAGTTTAAATCTTTCATAATTCAAAGAACAATGGTAACTATATGTAACACGTGCTTTTTCTTTCTTAGCACTACAGCCCCAGTTGACCTAGGCCTACCTCCATGAACTTCTCCGTTCACTTCGGTTTTTCTAGATCTTACACATTCGGTAGGACTCCTTGGGCGGGTGATCAGCTCGTCGTAAGGCCTCTACCTGTACACAAACACAGAAAAACGCACACACACAAACTAAACATCCATGCCCTGAATGGGATTCGAACCCACGATCCCGGTTTCCAAGCGAGGGAAAACAGTACATGCCTTAGACCGCTCGGCTGCAGCACGTGCTTTATCATACTATCATTCAGTATTTTACCCTCAGCCGTAGAGTTCTGAATAGGAAGTTATAATTTTCTGAAACATCTTTAGCGAAGTTCAGTGTGCTGTATTGGAGGCATTAAATATCTTCTAAAGGAAATATAGGACAGAACGTTTCGGAAACTGGATCTGTTTCCGTTTTCAGGTGAGAAAGGAAGACACCTACTCAGTTGGGCCCCTTAGAAAGAGCAAATTTCAATTATAAGGGACCCAACTGAGTAAGTGTCTTCCTTTCTCACCTGAAGACGGAAACAGAACCAGTTTCCGAAACGTCCTGTCCTATATTACCTAAAATTCCGGATGATTAAAAAAGTCCAAAACCCCAATAATTAAATATTTTTTAAATATTTTTAGATGAGCTGCTTTAACATAAGATTACACTAAGAAATTAAAGTTACAAATAATCAGCAGTGTCATCATCTTCATGGTCTAGGCACCGTGACGTCTTTCGGAGCAATATTCCATTTTGTTCATGATTTTCCTAGGTTTTGTTCTTCTTGTTGGTTGACATTTTAGTGCTAATTTTTCTTGACGATACTCTTCAATATCTGTAGAAGTCCTTCCTACTTTCTTCATACTGCATTATTTTCGTATTCATTTGTTTATATTCTAATTCGTCCTGTATTTGTCCACCTAAAATATGACCAACCCACGTGCGCCCTTTCACTACATGCAGGAACATAATTTCAGCTAATTGTATAACAATATTTGGTCTCGTGATCTGATGCATGAAGCATATGAGCCTGCTCGAACACTGGGATCGTGGGTTAGAATTCCGTTCGAGGCATGGATGTCTGTGTACGTTTATTCTGTGTTTGTGTTGTCATGTGTAGATAGCAGCCTTGCAACGGGCTGATCCCCCGTCCAAAGAGTTCTTCAGACTGTGTATAGGATTAAGAAACTAAAAAAAAAAAGCAGCCAAGGTCCAAACTGCTGTCATGGCATAGAGAAAGAAAGAAAGTATAACACTTTCTTCCTTGCGCCTCAGTATCTAGCATTCGTTCCCGTATATGAAACACGGAACTGTCATAGTCTTATACATTTTTTGAATTAGTTGTTCTCCTGGTTTGTTCACTCTTCAGATAAACGGTTACAGAGAGAAGATTAAGTATGTTAACACTTCTGGATACAAATATTTCGCTGCACTAAATTACAATTTCGGCAGTGGTCGCAGGAGGCAAACAAATTTCCAAATCACCTTCTACGTCCTTTAAGCAGAGACGTGAAGAACCTAAACGCGCCTTAAGATATCGGAACTGTTATAGACAGGAACGTGCGTTTAACTTTACGCTGTGACTGCTTTATCCGCCAGGAGAGACACCCCACTGATGTCTTGCCCGTCCTTTCTTCTTCCTTCATTCCTTTATTTTCGTCCTTTTTTCTTCCTATATTTATTTCCGTCTCTATTACCCTCTTTCATTCCTTCTTCCTTTCTTTCTTTTCTCTTCCTTCTTCCTTTTTTTTTCTTCCACCTATATCTCTAACTTTCCTGCTTTCTAGTCAGTCAGTCAGTCACTCAGTCGGTCAGAATGCAGCCGAGAATACCGATCCAGTTGTGATCAGAGAGACACGACAATTTGAAGACTGAATTCGGTAGCACAGTAAGAGTGACTACCGAAAAGGGTTGCATCTAAGTAGATCTACTCTTTTGAAAGACGCTGTGAAAAATATAAGAGCGTCTACTGATTTTGGAAGGTGTAAAAAACAGGTGCTAAGCTGGACATTTTGGTAAAAAGTTGGTAGGACGTCTAGGAGAAAAGTGGGATATTGACAACAATGCTAATTCTTCCTGATCGCATATTCTGTTACTTTGAACTTGCTGGGAGGAGGCGAACTCACCACTACTGCCTAATCAAAGAAACATATATTTTAATTCTGCTTCCTATTTGGAAATGCCCGATATTGAGCCTCTGTCCAGAAGCCCATTGTCCTGCCTGAGGTATGCGGTTTCCTTAGCCCCCACTTTCAAATACTGAGATGGTTCCTTCAGACAAGCCCATTTACCTTTCTTCTACGTCCTCAATTCCTTATTGAAACACAATACGGTAGTCGGTGCGACGTACACAATTTGAATGTGCAGTTAAACAAACAAAACTAAGTGAGAGTCTGTATTATCGAACCTAAAGATTTAGAGCAGCTCACACAAAATCAGCTATTGGACCAATTTCTGAGCCGCGTTAACCGAGTTTCACGTCATTAAAACCTACCGTACTCTCTCAGGGTAAGCTTTAATATTACACTTACTTATTCATCATGGTTTTCGGAATGATAAGTTTACAAAATATTCTCATTGCTTCCTGTTTCATAGCTGCAAGTTCATTCTCTTGGTTTAAATATATTAAAATATATGAAGGCGGGCATATACAATGAACATTTTCTTACGTCAAATTATCTTTTCCCTACAAAATTATTACTTTTAAGCCACTATGATTCTCTTAGCAGTGAATTATAAAGACACTAGTTATATACAGTTCTTATATACAGATTATGTTCTCTTTTTTTTATAAGAATATATTCAATATTTAAATTTACTTTAAGCTACGCAACTAACTCCCATGAAGCAAAGTCTTCTTGAGAAGCTAGTAGTCGCTCATACACTGAAGAAATACCCTACTTTATATGTAAACTTTATAGTCATTAACGTATCAATAAGAACATGCCACTCGCTGTAACCTCAAACAGATTAATCAAATCCAGATCTCCCCAATATATTCCTTTAAAGCTCATTTCGGTATTGTCTTCCTATCTACTTGTGATTCTTTCAAATTGTGTCTTCCTATTAGGTTTTAGACAACAAATTTGGCATGAATTTATCATCGAATATTAACTGGAGACTCGTACTTAACGTAAAAGGTAAACATTTCTTCTTAAATTTGGACCGGAGTTATTTGCATTAACTTTCCAAACCGCCATTGAACAGTTGAAGCAGTCAGAAGAATATTTTGCTAGATCTTGAGACAGCTGAGGGCTATTGACCAGACACCACTCTCACGAAACGCTTCTGTATGTAAGCAATATTATCTTCCCATTTCTGAGAAAGGCAGTAAATTTTGTAATTTCGAGAATGTTACAGAAATTTGGATCAGTATGAAATATTTTTTGCATTCGTAATGCAGTTAGTAAGGTCACCTGTCTAAATGCTGTTTTGTGCAGCCTTAACCTGCATTTAAATCCAAACTAGACAAGGAAGATAGGTCGCTTCTCGCCGATACAAAAGCAATAGACTGAGAACGTGATAAAATGGGTGAGAATGAATTGACAAATAACAGAGAGACAATAAATGAAAGCAAGTAACTAAAACATGAGAGTGACTAAGTCATATAAGAGTTTTACTGAGAGGGACATTGAGAAATGGAGTGAAGGTCTGATTAAGCCAACGAAAGAAAATGACCGATTTGTTTTAAGGGACAGATTATCTGGGGGTGACTGAGTATATGATGGTAGGACTAAGTCAATGAACTTAAATAACGGAAGGGATAAGAGTCTGATTGAATCGTAAGAAAGGGGTTGACTGAAGGTCTACATGAAAGAAAGCAAATGACCTGATGGATGCGAGAGTTATTGACAGACTCGTGAGAGGGCGGCAGAGTATGTGAGTGAAGCGGAGACAGACTCAATGACAGTAAAGAAAGCAGTCTTCGGGGATGTGGCACCGTGTAGATGTGGTATTAACCGGCGTTTCGGAGGAACGTATCGCCTCCATCTTCAGGGTAGAAGGAAAAATAAGAAATCCGCAAGCAAAGAGACCGCGAGAACCGGTACAAGCAGTGTCACATCCCAGAAGACTGCTTTCTTCATAGTCACCGCCGTGAAAACCTGAAAGGATGCATGCGACTGGCTCAACCGTAAGAGAGACACGGAGAGTAAGAGTGAATAAATGGGAAAGAGATTGTCTGATTGATAAAATGTGGCAGTGCGATTGTGTAAGAGCGTGTGTGAGTGGGTGAGTTGATATACATGTGACGAGACAACCACTTACTAACTGTTATATAAATATCTATTATAGCTGTGCAGAATATAGGGACGAACTTGTATTTTAAGGACTGAAGGTCCCTGCTTGGTTCTTCCTATATTAGTCTACCTTAGGTAGCCTCGCTTCAGCTTTATAGGGAACATCTGTTTCTCCTGCTTGGTTACTGCGTTCTGATGAAACTTCTGATGAAACCACTTTCAGTGGTTCCATAGCAGTGATAATCGTGTTGTAGGTTTTACCTGGCGATGTGCTGTTTATTCACGAAACGTGTTTACAGGGCCGTTGCTTAGCAGCGAATTGTTTCTATACTGTGATTGGCTGGCGCGTGACTCAATGTGGGCTTCCCCTACGTGAGAGTGAGTAGTGGAGGCGTGAATTGACAGTGACCACGTGAAAGGGCTTCAGGATGCTTACATGCGACACATTACAGCGGGACGAGCAGCTGTAACATAGGAGTATTTCTGGGTGCTGTGTAGCCACACGTCTACAGGCACTTGGAGGCACCGGATATACTTAGTCCCAACAGCCGAATCCCTAATTCACGTCCAATCTCACCAAACAGAACCCCCTGGTTGAGCTACCTGTTCTATTCCAGAACATTCGATAGTACTCTGTGTTCCGTAAAACCGAGGGCAAATCCGCAAACACATTACTTGGAATATCCTAAGTAAGGAAACAGGATACGAGGCTATAATGGTTTTTACAGAACTAGGGCGAGACGGTATGGACTGCACTGAACCCTACTTTTGGTTGGTAAGGGATGTAGACCATATGTAAACATGGTTACGAAGCTTCGGGTTCCACATGAAAGTTTATCTGGGGGGGGGGATTTCATGTCACAGCATCAAAAAATGTTCGCTTTCTTTTAATGACATCACAGTCTCTGTGGTCTAGTGGTCAGAATTCCTGGCTACAGATACAGAAGTCCGGGTTCGATTCCCGGCGCTACCACATTTTCTGAGAAGTAGTGGATCTGGAACGGGGACCACTCAGCTTCGTGAGGATAACCGAGGAGCTCCTTCAAGTAAATAGCGGCTCCGGTCTAGAAAGCCGAGATTAATGGTAGTGGGGATTTGTTGCGCTGACCACGCGACACACTCTATCCGCTGAAGTTGGCATTAACTTCGCAGACAAGCGGTGGTTGCTCGGTCGGTATAGTTCGCTTGCGGACTAAAGGCAACAGATTTTTTTTTCTTAGGTCACAAGTGGTTCAGTGGTAAAATACTTCATTTGGCGTGAGATTTCACATCGAAATATCAAACAATTTTCTCATTTACAGAATACCTAAAAGAAAAAAAGTTTAATTAAAACTGCGTTGTATAGATGTTAAAACAATACATGTTTGCTAATATCGTGCTCCAAATGTGAGGTTACAAAGGAAAGATATTAATTAATTTCCTATTATAAAACCCGAACTGAAAATATGGAGCAAAAAGAAAAGGTAAGCTCATAATAATTTTTCATTATGCATAGCCGTAGTGACGTAGTTCCCGCTACATAACCTTATGCAGTATTTTATTCTTAATTGGACAAGCTTTTTCCCAAATAAAAGCACAGAAAACTAAACAATCTAATTTACTCCATGGGAAAAATTCTTGGAAATTTGATAGTTGCCTTTACGAAACCCGAAGGTTCATTAACCATCACTTACTCACTCACTCGTGGATCTGAGCCCTTCTTGAGAAGCCGCAAATTGTGCAGCTACTGAAGAACTTCCCAGCATTTTATGGAACCCGAAGGTTCATCACCGTATTCACAAGAGCCCTCCACTGATCCCTATCCTGAGCCAGATCGATCCAGTCCATACCATCCCATCTTATCTCTCTAAGATATATTTTAATATTGTCCACCGACCTACATTTTGGTCTTCCTGGTGGTCTCTTTCCTTCTGGCTTTCCCACCAATATCTTACATGCATTCCCCTTTTCCCCATTCGTGCTACATGCCTTGACAATCTCATCCTCCTCGACTTGATCATCATAATTATACCTGGAGAACAGTACAAGTTATGAAGATCCTCATTATGCAGTTTTCTTCAATTTCCTGCAATTTCAGGTTCATTAACCATGCACACAGAAATCCTATGCTTGGACCTAGATATGGGACATCTCAGTTGATTTCATGTCTTCACACCATATTCTTCTCATACCCATCCGAATGTCATGATTCCCTGAAATTCCTTCTTCCCTTCAAGTTTTCCACAACATTCTCTGCAGATTACCTTTCACATTTCTCGCATGTGTGTGCTACACACCCTTTCTGATATACCGTATTTACGCATGTATAGGCCGCACATTTTTTGCCAAGAATTCAAGAGGAAAACTGGGGTGCGGCTTATATTCGAAATATTCGAAATCACACTTCATTTAAAAAAAAATATTCATAATTAGTAATACAGGGTGTTCTACTCCTGAAATAATATTCCAAGAAAATTATTTTTTCTATAATTTCTGTCTGAAAATTGTGCTGCGGCCTATACACGCACGCGGCCTACACATGCGTAAATACGGTAATTAAGTAATACAGTTGGATGGTATAAATCACAACACTCTTATTTATGACTTCACATCTTCTAGGTCCAATCTTATTTTCCCTTCGAAGTTCTCGCTTCAGAAACAAGAGACACACAACTGACTTCATATATGACATGTAGACCCCCTGCTGAGGAACGAGTAACAAAGACGTTTCTGTAGAGGTGAGTTCTTGGAAACCAACTCGTTACGGGACACGTTTCCTTGGATACGAGCGGTCAACAAACAGTTCCGTGAATACGGATATGCTATGTAAGAGGAGAAGAGAACTGAGTCCAGATCAGTAGAAGATAGACCAGCAGAGAAGTCAGCCAAGTCCAAATCAGAATGTAGCGAGTACTAGACAGGCATTTATCGTGAGTTATTGTGATTACCAGTGATTGTAAAGGAGTGATCAATAAATGCAATCTTCCAATCCAAACCCGTTACTTTTAGTCGCGCCCATAAATCATGATAATATGTAGATATTTTGTTGCTAAACTGCAATATGTGTAGGTAAGAATTCAAGTTCATACCGTTTTGTGATTAGGCAGTGTGTAAGGACATTCGTTGGTTGAGCCAGCAGGAGTGGGTTCTCGAGCGTTACTTCATTCCAAGGCCAGAATGGAAGAAGTGGAGAAGGCAAAGATGTTTAGGGTAAAGAAGGACGAGAGGGTGGGTAGCAATGTGTGTGTGCGTGCGTGTATAAGAGAGAGAAATGCTATACAGGGGAAAGAAAAAGGCCAGAAAAACAGAAGAATAGCATTTGCTGGTGATGCGTACGGTACAGCCTGATCCAGGACTTGCAGAAATGTTGAAGTCAGCATAACATTTCCATATATCAATACGAAATACTCTTTCCACGTGTTGGTAACAAAGAAAGTAAAACCTGTGATTTATGTTGAAGCAATATATGTATAGAATTACATTTGCGGGTTAACCGGAGGAACCTTTTCCGAAATCTGCTATTTCGAGTTGACCTTAACAAAACTGGTTATGTCATTAAGTGTTCCTTGCAAAACGTGCACGAAATGAACATGTATCGGAGCTGTCCCAATATTCCACTTCCAAAACTAAGAATATTTAACAGGTTTCTACAAAATTCTGTAGTAGGAGGGTGTACTGAAAGTTGTAAAGTTGAAAACTCTACAAGCTAATCATAACTGTACTTTTGTAACACCCATTGCATATCGGTACAGAAGAACGAAACGATGAGCAGGTGTTGTTGAGTGTGACATTGGTAATATCCCCTCCCTTGCTCAAGATTGTGGTCACAGATGACCAAACTAATTGCTCCAGAGGACATGACTAGAACCTATAACAACAGATGAATGTCCATAAACATTCTCACTGCAACGAATACAGGCAACAATAGAACTGCCGTTTCTATGCGACGGCCGGAAAACACCCCCGCCCTTAAGAACGTGACAACAATATAGGGAAAACTATGGTCTGCGTGAAGCAAAACGCAAGACCCATAGAATATCTATATTGGTGGACAACGAAGCTGTAAACATGCATCCTTAACAATAGAAGACGGCGTTTTACTTGGGGTCCGTGCAGAGGAGTTATATTGAAAGCAATCGACGCTACAAATTCAGTCTTCGGTAGGAGATAATCAGTAGTTGAAGAAGAGTACAAGAGTCAGCCTGTGAAGACTTAACGTGTGCTCTAGCACAGCGATATCTGGAGTGTGACAGTTATAATTCCTGTTTTAAAATCCGTTGCCAGGAAACGGATAGGGAAAAATTTGCAGAGGAATAGCCATTGCTTAGAACTGTTACCTAGCAACGACTATTGTAAGCAGATATAGAAGATTTTATTTATGTGCTACAGTTACAGGAATCTTTAAAGTATTATAATCATTTCCAGTTACGACTAGTGAATATCCAATAAAATGACTTACAGATTCAAACCTACGTCTTTAGTCACTAATACACGTGATAATATAAATTGATACATTCAAATCTTCTTAATTGTGGCGACGTGTGGTTTAGTAGATAGATTTCAACATTTTGCAGAAATATTGTCTCCATCTTGAAACAGAACAGTAGAACTCTTCTTCGGAAATAATGGTGTCACTGTACACCTCTACACTGTGTCATATCCGAAAAGGTTGTATTCACTGGGGTCGCCTTCTTGAAGGCTTCAAATGTCACATCACACCTTTACTTCCCGAAGGGTTTAAAGACGGAACGCTGAGGGCCAGGAAACCGGACCCGGCCAGTTCGGGGAGAAATTAGTATTTACCCGCTCCATGACAAGCAAGGTATAACGCACTTAAAAATAATACCCCTTTGGTCTCAATATTTGAGAAGATGAGTGAATGAAACGTGTCCTGACAATTGTTAAACAATAAAAACCAAACATTCGAGAAGTTTCAATGGACTCCGTGTCTTACTGGTATGATTTCTTCTTCCTCTCAAGAATTCGAGCAATAAGCTGTACCAGGTTCAAGAACTCCCACGTCTTTTATGAAGCACGAAGATTCATTACAGTGTTCAAAAGAGCACACCACTCGCCCATATTTTGAGCCGGACAATTCTGATTCACAACCTGACATGGCAGTTGTACACAGAAATCACTTAAACAGGATAAGAGTATTGTGTATATGAAAAAATAAAGTAATGTGCTTTTAACATATGCATAAATCTTCAAGGGTAAAAACTGTACAGAATGATATAGAGAGTATTAATTTATATTAATTATATCTAGTTGATTAACATACAAATCGGCGGAAAATATAAATAAGAACAATGAACATTACTGAATGGAAAATCATTTTATTTTTAAATTTAAAAGTAAAGCTATCCCTGTAACAGGCCGTGAAGGACCACAGGGTTGTGAGACTTCGAGGCTCCATTTTCTAGACAATCGAATCAAGGATGGCGGTGAGGTTGTCAGCATTATGCTCCGGCCCCCTTCACCCCCAGGAATATTCTGATACTCATTTATGTTACAGGCTGAGTCGACCCCAGGGCCATAGTGCGGCTGGAAGGGGCAATCTTTGGTAATATGTTGATGAATTCAATTTAAGCTTCTTCAACAATCTGGTGAAATATTATTCGTAGCATGGGTAGGCTGTAAATGTGGTTTTCAAGTCTAGTTTTGAATAGACATGTCATAATATGTTGATAAGTAGCAAATAACTGATATAGGCGAATGGAGTATGAAAGAAATGCAGCCAACTCCAACTATTTTTTATTGCTAGTGGGGTGGGACTAAGTCCCTTGTACTGCGGCCACTTCTGGCCTACTGTACCAGCCCCAGATGATAGGCTAGGGTGATTGTGGAGCAACTGGCGGAATGAAGATTGGCAGGGGAAACCGAAGTACTCGGAGAAAACCTGCCCCAGAGCAACTTTGTCCACCACAAATCCCACTTGACCAGACCGGGGATCGAACCCGGGCCGCCGCTGTGGGAAGCCAGCGACTAACCGCTTGACCTATGGCGAGGCCCCAACTCCAACTAAAACAAAGTACATGAAATCAAAGGAAAACTACCCTAATCGAACCTAACTGAAGAAAGGTAACATAAACTAGAAAAAAAAATATGATATAAAAGAAAGACAAATGAATCCAGGAGCAACAAAAACGCCAACAAAAGAAAACCAGACCTGAACGTTATTAAATTATACCAATTAAAACAAACGTCCCCCCCTCCCAAAGGGTAAGAGATTTTCTGTACATTAAACCAGAGACAACCAACTCAACTAAGAAACGTGACTGAATCCGTATCAAAAAACGAATCTAAAAGTAACTAAATTAATACATATCACACCAAACTAGACAAACCAACATAAATTTAAACAAAGTAATCAAGTAAAACGAAATACAGAGAAACACAAGGCAACCAGGCAAGCATCAAGACAGATTATCCGACCTAAGGCAGGCTGTATCAAACACGTGTATCTGTCGTGTGTTCCCATTTGCACTCAAGCAACGTCCACATACTGAACTTGCCTTCGTTTGAAGCTCACTGGAACGTGTAAGCAACGCAAACAGAAATTATACGTTTGAAGATTAAGTTCACGTGAGATTACCGCTTTACACAAATTAACCTCACAGTGTTCGATTGTCTGAGGCTTTTGCGTCTGCTTTCACACAAGACTACGCCGAGGGAAATTCTCTCCCTTACACTTCATACTGCATTACCTTAGTGCGAGGGACTCAAAGATGCTTCTTGGCTTAACCGTATCACAATAAATCTTCAACGGATGTTATTAGGAAGATCAAACCAAGATAAATAGGACGGGCGTGATATGCAACATAAATGAAAGGCAAAAAAGTTAAAGCTATCCCTGTAACAGTTCGTGAAGGCGCATAGGGTTGTGAGAAGTAGAGGCTCCTACATTATCTAGACAATCGGCTCACAGATGGCGGTGACGTTGTCAGCCTTACGCGCCGGCCGCGCTTTGTCCTTAGGAAGATTCCTGGTACTCATTTCTGTTAGAAAGTGTGTCGACCCTAGAGCCATACAACGGCTAGATGAATTATGTAAATTGAAAGCTCTAGTGACATAATCGGGAATCGAACCCGCGACCTTCCGGCTTGTAGCATAGTGCCTCAATCAACTACGCTACCGCATGCACAATACCAATATAATGTAATTAATATAGATGAATATAAATATATATTAATTAAATTATATATTAATATTTGACAAAGTCACGTGGTAAATACTAAAACAGCTTTCCCAGGTTTTACTTCTAGACATTCGTAACAAACAATAAAATAAAGAACCCAACATCACGCGAAAGAAAAAAGATACAACGTGCAGTTGTGTATCTGTGCTGTGTGCAAGGAAGAACCAACGGCCTGTACCCTTACAATAAAAAATTTAAGAAATATGTTTAGATAAAAATTTGTATAACTGTGAAGCAAGTGGTAGGTTTTCATGAACATCTTAATGAATCTTCGAGTTCCACAAAACCGAAATTTTCTTATGGTAATGTAATTTATTTCAACAAAACTCTGAAAGTTACTCCGTTTCGGAGACTGACCTTGTTTCCTTCCTCCGGTAAAACATAAACGAAGGAAGTCTACTGTGTCCAGCCCGTTCAACAGTGTCAATTGCGCCTTCTGATGCGTGACGTCTCATACATACGGACGTTTCGAAGGATCCTGCTTCCCCCATCTTCAAGCAAGTTCATTAAAAGTAAAAACTCGTATTAGTATGGTCGTAATAAGTTCAGGTCAGGAAGCTCCAGTTGTTCAACGTGAGGCCACGTCACGTCCATCCGCCCGTCTGCACGTGAATCTTAACGACGAAAGTTAAAACAACAGTTTACTGCTCCGATACTTGCTCGATTAGCAAAACGATAGAAACATCGGTAATGATCAATAAAAGAATTCGTACTATTTATCGCAAGATGAACGGAGCTAATTTAGGAAAATAAGACAGAAAGTTGGCTTCGTTTTATGAGGGTCAAGTATGGGGCCAAGCTACCGTCTACAAATCGGTCAGTTCAGCATAAATTCGTGTCGAAACAGTACAATAATATCTTATGACTGCAAAGATTTGTGAAAACGTTGAACCAAAATAGATCTATAATTATTATGTTGAACACTGTTCATCAGCTGAGGCATGTATGACCCAGAATATCAAGTAGGTTAGCTAGCCTCTCAATCACGGAATTCTGTATATTTAATAACGTTGTTTACACAACAGAAGATATTTCGAAACACGTAAAATAAAATTTAAAAGCGATGAATATAAAATGTCCGCCTCTGTGCTCTAGTGGTCAGAGTTCCTGGCTACAGATCCAGAGGTCCCGGGTTCGATTTCCGGCGGTATCAGATTTTCTGAGAAGTAGTGGGTCTGGAACAGGATCCACTCAGCCTCGTGAGGATAATGGAGGAGCTACTTGAATGGAAAAGTAGGGAATCTTGTCTAGAAAATCGAAATTAACTGCCGTGAGGATTCGTTGAGCTGACCACGCGACAACCTCTATCCGCTAAAGTTGGCACTAACTTCGCCGACAAGCGGCGGTCGCTCGGTCGGTATAGTTCACTTGCGGAATAAAGCCACAGAGTTTGTTTTTATGAATATAGAATGATGCGGTCGTGTTATATTTCAAGGTACTAGGTCCTACTAAGCCGGAATTTGACACAAATGGCTGAGTAAAACAGCGTGTACATATAGATAGCCGATCATTCGTTCTTTAAGAAAGGTCAAAGTAATTTCCAGCACAGGAAGTTATTTTTGTCGGTTACAGATATTCTTGAGGATTTCAGATATAGAAAAGTGCACAGATCTAAAAATTCCTTATTCACAATGGGCTCAGTATTTATACTATCGAAAATTAGGATAGCGAGATTGGATCTTGCGCGTGGCATGGATTTATGCTCGTGTTCTTCTGTGTGGATAGATATCCTTTGACAGAACATCCTTTCCCAGGAGTCTCATAAGGTGTCTAAAGGATCCACTGATTTTCTGCAAAAGAATTAATTCTGAATGTATAATATTTGTTCTAAGGAAGAAACAATAATTTACTCCTATATTATCTTACTAAATTATATATTCATTCATCAGTAATATGTAAAGACTACAGGTCCACAGTCTCTTCCAAAACAGTTCCTCCACTTGATGCGATCCAGAGCTTTCTCCTTCAAATGAGAATATCCTCTTCTGTCCCAAGGTCATCCAGCATCTTCTTACGTCTTCTTCCTCATCTTTTGGTCACTTCTATCCGCCCCTCTATCTTTCTTTCAATAACTTCTTTTAGAAGGCAGTTACCGCGTAAGATATGACCAATCCAATTAGCCTTCCGTTTTCTTATTTCGTGTAGGATATTCCTCTGCTCACTGACTCTAATTAACACTTCTTCATTTCTCACATAATCGGTCCAACTGATCTTCTCCATCCTTCTCCAACACCACATTTCGAAGCTTTCCAGGTGTTTCTAATCTACTGCCCTAAGTGTCCAAGTTTCAGCCCCATACAAAGCTATGCTCCAAATGTAGCATTTCACTAGTTTCTTTCTCAAGTTTAGGTCCAAAATTATATATATATATATATATTTATCTTCCAAAACTCACCCATCTTTCGCATATTCATAACTCTTCCTCTTCGATTTTTAATGGCGCTTTACAACTACACCAGTTATACAACACTGAATCAGAGGATGGATGTAGCTGACGAAATTGGAAGCGTACGTATGCAAGCGAATACAGTCTCTTCGAAGACATAATCCCAGTATTCCACTAGACGTACTGAGAATAACCACAAAAGAGCTGTCAGGATAGCCAACTTTCGGGATGGGAATCGAAACTATGACCTCCTGAATATGGGCCATAGTTGCCATCTTTCATCCGAGAAGTTCGGTTACAACATAATCACAGCTCCGAGGCAAGACAACATATATGTCCCAGCCTTGTAGCATTATTACCGAGAGACTTACTGGCGTTTTGAAGCTCTGTTGAAGCTGTTACTTGTATGGTAGACGTAAGAAATGTGCTGCAACAGACACAGTGTTCAATGTTGTATGTCCTGCTAGCTGCAAGTGAGAAGGCATTTGGAATATAGAAGCTAAGAATGCATATGTCTTGCCAAGAGGCACGGAAACTGAAACCACAAGAAAAGAGAAGCCCTGATTATGGGTTAACATGCGCTGTGAGTGCAGACTCGTGTCCTGCGGCGCGCATTACCTGAGTAAATTGGAGAGTGAAGAGATTACCCACTGTGGTTTGGTACTCGTATAAAAAGGAGACTAAGTATTTCCGGTCGCAAATAGAAGCATTGCAGCCTTACATTAACATGGGACATCTGCAACTTCGCAAGAAGTGGCGACATTACGAATATCATGGCTGTCTCTGCTCTGTATTCCGTAAGTGGAAGGATCACATTGCAGAAAAGGAGCAAGAAATACAAAGACATAAGAAAGAAGGAACAAATTAAAGATAGGCAACACGTCGGAAACAAATACTCGTAAACAGGAAAGAGGCAGAAACGATATAGTAAAGAGAGAAGGAACGGAAGAGAGAAAGAAGGAAATAAGAAAAGAGTAGAGGAAAAAAAGGAATAACGTCTAGGAAACGTACAGAGGTAAAAGTTAGTAAGAAAGAAACAAGCGTAGAAAACAAACAAAAAAAGGAATGAATAAAAGTGAATACTTAAGAAGGAGAGAGAGCAAAAAAGAAAGAAAAGAAAGAATACAGGTTATAAGGAAATGCTAGGAAAGAAATACTGGAAAGAGTGAATGAGAAACATAATAAAATAAATGCTCTCAGTATGCCAAGATGCCAGTTGCCAGTATGCAAGTTAGTGTCGTGATATGGGCTGTAGTGACTGCATATTCTGCTTTGAAATCAGAAGGTTCGTATCCAGTACAAAACCAGAATTCCAGAATGTCAAGTACATCCCTTTTGCTGCTTCTTTTCCGAACAGTAGACTCTCATTAAGTCCCTCAATCCGTTCCTTGTCCCTAGAATATCTAAGGTTCATGAACGATACCACAAACGTTGGCCCATGTCTATTATCCTAGCATATTTTAATGCAATTCAAATTCCTATTATACAGTTTCCTTAAATCACTCCTTTGTTCCTCCATTTTTAAACCTCTTCGATCTTCAAATTTCAACTTTCGAACCAAATTTTATGTGGAATATCTTGTTTTTATTTCGTGCTTCTCTAGCGTTTGTCAAATTTAGATCAATATTACTAATTAAAAGACAGAGATTACGACTGAGAACCATGAATTTCATACATATTTCTCGTACAGAAGAGAATCACATCAGCAGTTAAGGTAGAGTTCGTTAGTGATAGGATGTCGTACATAATACTAAAAGGTCCCTGGGCCTCAAGCTCAAGCGGTTAGTCGATGGCTTCCCACCGTGGCGACCCGGGTTCGATCCCGTGTCTGGTCAAGTGGGATTTGTGGTGGACAAAGTGGCGCTGGGGCAGGTTTTCTCCGAGTACTTCGGTTTCCCCTGCTAATCTTCAGTCCACCAATTGCTCCACAATCGCCCTCACCTATCATCTGGGGCTGGTACAATAGGCCAGAAGTGGCTGCAGTACACGGGACTTAGTCCCACCCCACTAGCAATAAAAAAATAAGAGGTCGCTTGTGTGATATCATGCCCCGGCAGAGGATAAAATTGATTATATGAAGGACAGGTTATACGAAGAAGTAGAACATGTATTTGATAAATTCCCGAAGTACCATATGAAAATTTTGTTTGGAGATTTCAATGCCAACGTAGAGAGGGAAGACATTTTCAAACCAACAGTTGAGAATGAGAGTTTAAAAGAAAATTAATAATGATAACGGATTTAGAGTAATAAACTTTGCCACATCAAAAAATCTTATTGCCAAAAGCACAATGTTCCCACATCCTAACATTCATAAATTTGCTAAAATTTACTTGGAGCATCTCCTGATGGAAAGACTCCATTCGAATTGGCCATATTTTGATAGACAGGAAACAGTATCCAAGTGTACATGATGTCCTATCGTTGAGGGCAGCAGATTGTGATACTGACCACTACCTGGTGGTGGCAAAAACTAGGTAGAGACTGGCAGTATATCGAATGGGCCTCTCTTTGCAACATCTCTTATGGTATGCAGCAGAAAGAGAACATATGCATAACAGGATTGTTGCTGGGGACGAATCACGGGTGCATCACTACCAACCCAAATCAAAGCGCGCTTCAATGTTACGGAAATTTCCAAATTCCCCTTCACCGTCAACCAAAAAGTTTAAAGTTACGCCATCAGCTGGGAAGGTTATGCTTACGGAGTTTTGGGATTCTCAGGGAGTACTGTTAGGCCACTTTCAAAAGAGTGGTCAAAATATGAATTCTGCATCTTACTGTAATGTCCTGTTCAATCTCCTGATGCAATTCACAGAAAACGTCCAGGCCAACTGGCAGGAGGAGTACTGCTTCATCATGACAATGCCAGACCCCATACAGTCCGAGCAACCCAGGAGAGAATTTATGAACTACAGTGGGGACTTCTTGAACATCCACCTTACAGCCTGTACTTTGCCCCTAGTGACTTCTGTCTGGTCCGCTAAGAAACCACCTTGGTGGCAAACGTTTCGCTGATAATGAAGAGGTTGAAACGGAGGTGCGTAAATTGTTCAGGCAACAGTCAAAAGATTTCTATGCTGCGGGTTTCGACGCACTGGTAAGGCGTTGGGACAAGCGTATCAGTGTTAGTGGAGGATAAAAAGTAAAGTAAAGCTATCCCTGTACCAGGCCGTGAAGGCCCATAGGGTTGTGAGACGTTAAGGGTCCCACATTACCTTGATAATCGGCTCAAAGATGGCGGTAAGTTTGTCAGCCTTACGCGCCGATTGGTGGAGGATATGTCGAGAAATAATTTTTTTTTCACGTTCAAATACCACATATTTAAATTTAATAGCCATTTTGACCTATTTACTGACCTTCCCTCGTAATTATTTAGTTACTTAAAGATTACGAATCCTTAAAATTTTCTATATGTAATTTTCTCTGTTACTCCTCCCCACTTTTGTCCTAATATTTTTCCCAGCACTCGATTTTTAAACTCTGTAATTCGACGCTTTTTACTGAGAGACAGAGACAAACACTCGCACAAAATAGCGTGCAAAATTGAATTCTCAGCTGAATGGAAGAAAATAACACAATATTAAAATCTTTTCACTCTGAGTGGATATGTACTGCACGTCAAATGCTCTTGCGTGACGTCATTCAATTAATATTATAATCGAGTCGCTTCTAATTCAGACTGGCCGATGTAATTCCATTTCCATCCACCCTCAACCTCCGGTCTCGCTTTCCTGGAGGGGTAGGCGTGAGTTAAGAACAGTCAATGGCTGTTCCTTCATGTCTCTCACTTTCTCACTGCTTTCCCCTACACATTTGAGAATAGATTTTCCAGACTAAAGTCTGAGGTACGACTATGACCGAGTTTAATCGATCCAATATACTTGCTCTGAGACGCATATTAAACTTTAGGCACAAGAGTATTACTCCTAAAATATTTGGACTTCCGAAAACGTAAGAAACTTTAGGGAATTAGTTGTTACGTGAAGGAAACTTCGTAATTTTATTCTTAATGTTCAGGCGATTATATCAGTGACAAACGGGGAATGTAACACTAAAAGAAAAGCAAATATGCATACAAAAGTTTGGTCGGAAAACCGTAAGGGAACAAACCACTTAGGAGATCAAGACTTAAATGAAATTATAACTTCGTGACTTTAGTCCGCAAGCGAACTATACCGACCGAGCGACCGCCGCTTGTAGGCGAAGTTTAGTGCCAACTTCTGCGGATAGACGGTGTCGCGTGGTCATCGCAACGAATCCCCACGACCGTTAATCTCGGTTTTCTAGACCGGAGCCGCTATTTCCTTGAAATAGTATCCATGATCCAGTGTTGATGGTATTGTGATGAATATGACTATTGCCAGTCAACGGCTTGGCAAACACACACTAACAGAGGAACTGTAAGATACGGTGACTTATATTCGGTTCGCCCTGAAGTTATAAAAGAGTTAGTTCAGAGTTCATTAGATGAACCTTCAGTCGCAATGTGACTCTGACATTCGACGAAAAGAGAAGCCTCAAATCTGAGACAATAAAATATGGTCGCGAGTACCAGTGTATTTGGACCCGAGAAAGACTGCGATGGCAAGAACCAGTAGCATATGCAAAAGACAGACCCTTCCTCTCGTCAGAGAGGACGCCCCACAAAAACAAGACCGTAACTGTCAAACAGTAACAAACATCTGGTCAAGAGTCCCAATTGGGGCTCGACACCAAGACTTAGTGACTGACCGTCAGTCGCAATGCGACTTTGACTTTGATATTCGTAGGCCTACGGGTCGTAGGAGGTGACAAAAATGGAAGTCTCGAATCTGAGACAGTAAAATACAGTCTCGAGTCCCACGGGCCTCTGACTCGAGAGCTGGCGAGGGCCATCAGAAATTGCAAACGACAGACCCGTCCTCTCGCCAAAGAGAGAGAGAGCCTCTTGTTAGCATACCCATAACTGTCTGACAGCGATAAAAATCTGGTCGAGAGCCCCAGATGGACGCTTTATTCCAAGATAGACTGGCCGATTGACTCGACTTGACTCCTTCGCGAGGGAGCCGTCATTCGAGAGTTCAGTTCAGTTCAAGAGAGTTCAACGATTCAGTCGTAAGAGAATTCAGAAGTTGAGTATTCAGCTGTGGACTGTTAACCAGCGGACAGCGGAAGCTGAAGAAGTTACCGACTCGTGAATCGGATCCAAGCGAGTCACGCAGAAGAGAAGACGCTAGTAGTCCAGTAAGGAATGGAGCGAGTCTTAGACAATCCTCAATTGTGATGTGTTATAATTGGTTGTAATTGTAATAGAAGCGGCAAATAATCCAATCATCCAATGCAGAACCCGTTACTATTCGTCACGGAACCCCGGAAACTTGAGAGTATCCTAATAGTTTTCTTTTTTCATATTCTTCCTTTCGAGTCTCTTAAAACTCAATTCCTACTGCTTCAATGTTAATAAATAGAGCACCCGTTATTAGTAATGACAGTGGAAATACGCTGATCTTCGTAACTAAAAGGACAACATTAAATATCAGGCAAATCTTGGTATTTCTTTTTCTCATTTACCAACCGTGAGTTTATATGAAAAAGGACTTTCTTTCTTGTGGGAGTACCATAACATCCGCATGTAAGACTAAAATATTCAAAGTCATAAACAGTGTAATATTCACTCAGGCATAACCTGACATGATTTGACCGCCAATTAAAACTGCAAGAAGTTGAACTCGGAATAAAGAAGAGCAGATAATAAAAATAACTGTAGTTGTTAGTGTTTCCATCTTCATCTATGTACTGCTGTTGTCTTAAGAAGCCAACCTATTTCTGGAATCAGCTAGCGACATAAGCCTACACAGAGTCCGTGTGTGGCTGACGGCCGCGCAGTCGCTGTGCGTGTACCATACGCACTTCTCTGCTATGCGTCTCCGTATTTAGACGCACTTTGGGGACCTGGTGATTCCAACTGATACAGGGTCTGCTAAAATACAGTGCTGTTAAAAATATCCTTACGTACCGTCACTTCGGACCTACTCTATGAGTCCTCGTTACTCTCTTGGGTCCTAATAGTTAAAATACTGCAATTTATTCAAGGGACATTGTTTGGACGGTACCGGACTAACTCCGTCTTTTCTATTCTCCTGGATTCTTTCCCATATCTTAAAATTATCGAAGTAATTAACTCTATGGTGACGTGCCCTCCTTAAGACCCCATCAGTCACTCAGCTACTCAAGAATTTTGCAACTTTTATGGAACCCGAAGGTTCACAAGACCGTGTCACTGGTCCCTACCCTGAGCTAAAAGTATTCAGTCTATATTACTCCATTATATTTCCCTCAGATCCATTTTAATATTATCTTCCCACTTACAGCTATGTCTTCTTAGTGATCCCTTTCCTTCTGGCTTTCTCACTAAAATCATTCATGCATTCATCTTCGCCCCATTCGTGCTGCATGCCCGGCCCATCTCATACTCCTTGACTTGCTCATTCTAATTATACTCAGCGATGATTACTAGTCATGAAACTCATCATTATACAGTTTTCTCCAACTTCCTATCACTTCATTCCTCTTCGATTCAAATATTCTCCTCAGCAGCCTGTTCTCAAATGCCCGTTAATGCAAAAGACTAAGTTTCACACCCATACAAAACTACAGTCAAAATTATGGTTTTGCGTATTCTAACCTTTACGTTTTTAGACAGAAGACAAGAAGACAGAAGTTTCTGAACTGAATTTTATAAAGCATTACAAGAATTTAATTTTCTCTTAAATTCCTCCTCAATCAGGTTTTGATTTGTTGTTCTCTTTCTCAAATATCTGAACTGTGCCACATTTTCAAAGGATCTATTAGCTCTCTTTGTGATACGATTTTGGCCTGCATTCTGATGACGAGACATCAACTTATACTTAGTAGTAAAATTATCATATGACTCTATTCTATTCTGAGTACAAGGCGAAGATTCAGCACCGCTAAATTTTCAAAGATAGTAACCCCACAATTCAGGCCACGCCACAGCTCAAGCGGTTAGTCACTGACTTCCCATCGCGGCGGCCCGGGTTTAGTAAAGTGGGATTTGTGGTGGACAAAGTGGCGCTGGGGCAGGTTTTCTCCGAGTACTTCGGTTTCCCCTGCAAATCTTCAGTCCACCAATTGCTCAACAATCACCCTCATCTATCATCTGGGGTTGGTACAATAGGCCAGAAGTGGCCGCAGTACAAGGGACTTAGTCCCACCCCACTAGCAATAAAAAATCTACAATTCAGCCGATGACTGATGCCGCGCGGTCTAAGGCATGATCCGTCTTCGCCCGCTCGAACACTGGGATCGTGGGTTCGAATGCCACTCGTGGCATGAATGTCTGTGTGCGTTTGTTCTTTGCTTGTGTTGTTGTGGGTGTAGGTAGCGGCCTTGCGACAGGCCTTGCGACTCCAAGGAGTCCTACCGACTGCGTACAGAATTAAGAAACTTAAAAAAACCGCCAAGGACCACAAGGGCTGTAGAGTCATACATAGATAGACAGACAGATTGGTAGAATATATAGATTAGATAGATGGACAGATAGATAGATGGATAGACAGTTAGAAAGATATAGATAGATAGATATCATTCAATTCCCGTACTCATGTAATGAATCCTCATGGCAGCAAACGTAGCAACTAACACACTTCGTGGTCTGCCCAGAGGGAAGAACAAAGATAAAGGTTATTTCAGAAGAGGCTGCTAGGACATTTGCATCTAAGGAGGGTAAGGAACAGGACGATAAGGACAACTACATAACGGAAGTGCCATTTTGTACTCCCCAGCAAATATTATGACGATGGCAAATTCGCAAAAAATGTGACGAGCTGGGTACGTGGCACCCATAGAGACAACAAAAGACAACTTGGAGATTCTAGTTGTGAACTGAAGGAAAATATTGAAATTTATCTTAGAGAAATAGAGGAAATACATTACGAAGTTGGGAATTGAGGCATCGTTCCAGGTTATGATCCAGTGGCAGGCTCTTGTAAAGACTCAGATTCCAGGAAAGAAACAGAGTATCTGCGCCAGCAGAAGCAGATCCCTGGTTCTACTGGTTTCCTCCTTGACTTACTTTTAGACCCTGAAGATGGAAGCGATATATTCATCCGAAACGTCGTGTTGTTTCAGAATTGCACGGCCCTACAACGCAGAGGGCCATTCACTTCATAATTGACGTATTGGGAACATCAAATCTAATCTAAATTTGTTACCAAGAGCGCTGCTTCAAGTCACATTTGGCGCGTGTTACAATTTGGACTCCCCTGATCCAGAGAGTGATGCTAACGATGATGACACAGATTAGAGTAACGCATTGCAAGAGGGAATAATCGCAGCATCAAAGTGAGTAAATGAGGTCAGAGTTCACCCACCGTACACAGAGTCTCCGTTAAACAGAACACCAACGAATTGCGCAACCTAACGTTTCGGTCTGGGAGCGCCTACGAGGCTGCAACTCACAACACTGCAGTCACAAATATATGTAGTACTGAGGACAGCAACACAAGCACAGCAAACTTTTTTTGACGAGTAGTACATACATTATGACTCGCCGAAAGCGTGTCTATAACTTTATTAGACTAATGGCTGCCACTACTGTGAATACTAACATGACGGGCTGTAGTACTGTGTTAATATGGTAGACAGATACCAACGTCTCACTCTTCTATCCTGAATATAGAGGCAGAATGTTCCTCCGAAACATTAATATCTACCTGTCAAGCCACAAGACATCACATCCAAGAAAACAGCAATCCTAGAGCTTTTTGATCGGAATGGTAGATGAATATGGCTACACGCGAAGCCAGGATAGCTCAGTCAGCATAGCAACGGGCTATGGGCACGGTGGCTCGGCTACGATTTCCGGCAGAGGTAAGAGATTTTTCCCTATTTCACAGTGTCAAGACCCACCAAAACTCCTATCCGATGGGTACCGGGGGCTCTTTCCGGGGAGATAAAGTGGCCGGAACAAGATGCTGATCACTCATCTTCGTCTGGTGTCGACATTAATAATGGTGGATCTATACCTCCAGTTCCCAATAGGTCTTCATGGCGAGGTGTTAATTAAGCACAGGGACAACTTTTTCATTTTACCTTCTATATGGGAATGTGTTAGGTATTGATTTAGATTGTAGTATTCTGGGATATAATGCTTTTTAGTATAATATAGTATGTGGTTCAGAAAGTTTCGAAGTACCTGCTGCTCTACCAGAACACACGGCGTCATAACCTGAAGCCATGTGAACTGAACAGCAACGTTGTCACAACTCCTAACGCTTACAGTGGATGCAGCGTTGTTAAATACCTTACGGTTAACGGACTAACGTCAGGTTAGTCAGAATAGGATCTGTGGCCTAGTGGTCAGCGTTCCTGGCTACAGATCCAGAGGTCCGGGTTTGATTCCCAGCGCTACCAGATTTTCTGAGAAGTATTGGGTCTGGAACGGGGTCCACTCAGCCTCGTGAGGATAATTGAGGAGCTATTTCAAGGAAATAGCGGCTCACGTCTACAAAACCGAAATTATCGACAGTGGGGATTCGTTGAGCTGACCACGCGATGCCATCTATCCGCTAAAGTTGGCACTAACTTCGCCGACAAGCGGCGGTCTCTCGGTCGGTGTAGTCCAATTGCGGGCTAAAACCATGAAGGTTACCCAGGATCAGATGCACGGCACATGGTGACTTTTTTCCTCTTCGCTCCAACTTCGGAGCACAGGGCTGATTTCTCAGTTTCATTGATCATTCTTACAGACGGTAAAACTCCTTGTAATCAGCTGGTCGCAAGGCCTCTACCTAAGCACAGGACAACACAAACACAGAATTGCATATACACACCAAATATCCATGCCTCGTGTGGGATTCGAGCCCACGATCCCCGCTTACGAGAGAGTGAAGACAGCACATGCCTTAGACTGCTCGGTTATCGTGACCGGTCATGGCGACATACATGAGTAACATGGGGAACGAATGAGAACTTTTGGCTGGGAAACCTGACAGAATGATATAAACTCCGTCGTAAATGTAAGGCTTTATTGTAGTTCTTGTCCCCCTTCTTCTACTCTACATGTTTCGGCCGCAATCGGCCATCATCAGGTATATTTCACTTCAGGCAGCTGTCACACTGCACTCAATATTAACATTTAATGTTTAACATGTAGTGTGAAAGAAGGAGGACAAGAACTACAATAAAGCGTTACATTTACGACGGACTTTATATTATACATATAGAAGTGTGGAATGTAACAGAATGCTTAAATATAATATACTGACTGAATGAACCTCGGAGAAAATAGCATGGGTGGAAAGATAATAATAAAACTGCAAATTTGTGCACTGAATTCAGCTGGATAAGTGCAGGGTTCAATGACAAACTTTTCTGCAAGCAATAATAAACGTTCGGGTTCCTCAGACTTCTCAAGGACGATCCTAGAGCGATGAGAACCTTGTGACCGTAGAAAGAGTTCTGAATATTTGAAGTTGCAGCTGAAGAGGGGCTCTGTGTCCCGCAGAGCGGGGTCCAGATCGGGTGACACTGGTCTCCTCCCTCCAGCGGTTTGGCTACTGTTGGTGCTACAGCATTCCTCAAGTTCTCTAAACTCGATTCCGATCGCAGAATCGCCCGGTGGTCTTACCTTCTGAGCGCTGTGTGCTTCAAACTATTCTCCGTAGTAGCCAACAGTCAGTGACGTCAATAATAATGAATTGCATATCGCTCCTAGATCGAAGAGACCCGGCTCATTGTTTGTGCAATTCTTTCTGCTACAGATCCAACCCCTACAGTCACAGAAATTGTCTAATTCTATAAACAATGATTTCATTACTTTTACTCTTAACCAGACATAAAACGATAATCAAATCAAGGTAGATGAGATGGGCTGGGAATATAGTTCGTATGAGAGTGATCAGATATGTATAAAAAGTCTTACTTGGAAATCTTAGGCATTGATGGAAGAATAATATTAAAGAGGATCTCGGAGATAGGGTGTGAGCAGGGCCTGTGCCACTCAAGTATATGAAATATTCCGCCGCGTGACCCAGTTGGAAACATATCAACTTTCTCAAAAGTTCGACATAATGACACGAAATATCTATACACTGTGAAACAAACCGTCACAATTCTTAAAAAGAAAGTTATATTTACGTTGTCGCGCTTCTTTTTTGATTATTGCAAATTAATAATCAAAATTTGAACAAATGTATAAAGAAATCTATTTTAATGTAATAAAATTAAAAGAAAATGAAAAATGTGCCGCTTAAAGAGGCCGCTTGGCTCGCCTGCGCTGTTGTCGGCTCTAGGTCAGAGGATCTGGTCCGAGGTAATGAAATTGGGGGGGGGGGTTAAAAATGCGACAATGAATAACATATTAACAAAATTATTTAGTTTGGGCATCATCCACCTTTCTGCTTTTTTATCTAAAACCAATGTTTCTGAAAATGGACTCTGCCTCTGTCTTCAGGTAAAAAGCCTATTCAGTTGTACATAATAGATAGGCATCCGGAGATAGGGACTAGCTCCAGCAATTGGACTCAATTGAGTAGACTTTTACCTGAGGATGGAGGCAGAGTCCAGTCTCCGAAAAGTTGTTTTAAATAAAAACAATGCAGCATAATATGCAGTTGAGAAGCCTGTGATAAGTGAGCCGATGTTCCCTGGTTAGGTCTGGAGGGTTGCGGTTCCCAGCCTGAACAGGGGATTTTCTCTTCGCTGCAACATCGACACAGAACCCGGATCACAGACCGTGAAGCAGAATCATTCTTGAGAAGCTTATAGTTGCTCAGCCTTTAAGAGACTCATTTTATAGAACCCGAGGGTTCAGTACCATGTTCACAACGGCCCAGCCTTTTACTCAATCCTGAGCCATATCAATCCAATCTATACAAGCTCACATTTTATCTTTAAGATCAACTTTAATATTATCTCCCAATCTTTTCCAAGGTCTTCCAAGCGGTTTCTTCTCTTCAGGTTTTCCGACCAAATCCTTTTACATTTCTTATAAGCGTCCTGTGTGCTATGTGTCCCGCCCAAAAATATCTTCCCATTTTGTATCATCGTAAGAATATTCAGCGAAGAAAACAAAATCACGTGTTACGTTGGGTGCCTCTATGTCTCAGTTGGTATAGCGACGTGCTACGGGTTAGACTGCTGCGTTAAATTTTCGGCAGGGGAAGTGATTATTCTCTTCTTCACGGGGTCCAGATCGGCTTCAAGGCCCATCCAGCCTCAAATCTGAGGTACCAGGGAAATTTTCCTGGGTTTCAAGCGGCCGGAGTGTGAAACTAACCCCTCACCTCAATCTAGTGTTGAGGCCATGAATAGCAGACTTAAATCTCCACACCCCCATACGTCTTCACGTCGTAGTGCTTAATTAATTAAGTCTAGGACCAACTTCCCGAGTTATGTTGGACAGCCGACAAGATGTGGTCCCCTGGCCAAGGGGATCAGCGTGAGGCTAATAAATCAGTATGTGTCAGAACTGTATTGATGTGATCTTAGAATAGAGAACGTTTCTGTGGAAGCACGTGTCTAGAGGTTTAGACATTGTCACCTCACGTTAAGACAAAAATGCTAACCATGAGGCCAATGTGAGAAGATCGTAATGGACATTCTAGTCCAACAAGTCCGATTACATTACACCACCCTTTGCATCCAGCATTCTTCCAGAACGTGGGCAGTTGCTCAGCTCTCAAGATAAACTCTGTACAAACAAAAAGGTATATAAAAACAGAATATTTTATAGATGACAATTCCGGTTTCGAAATTTGATTTGTATTACGTACGCTTCAAAAATATTCGTATAGGACAGGGGGAGATGAAGGGGAGAGGGGACTGAAGAAAAGAGGGGGCTTGCTGAGGTCAATAATACTATATGAGATTGAAATTGCCTGTACAGACCATTACATTCGAGGTAAACCAGTTCCTCTGAGAGGAGCCTACACTTCTTGGAGCTCAAGTAAGCAGCGTGCAGCCATATTAAAGCAGCCATGTGGGGAATTTGTACTCTACAGGGTGGCCAAAACTCTGGTGCGCGACAGGAACTCAGAACCGGCTCTGTTAAATAATTTTTTTTCTACATTTCTCACACACTTTCCACACTCACTAATTCTTACCAGCTACAATTATTTCTTGCAAAACATATTTCAGCGTGATATTAAAGTGGAATGTACTTGTAGAAGCTTCATAACTTGTACTTGTAATGATCAAGTCATGGAAATGAGGTGGGCAGGGCATGTAGCACGAATGGAAGAGAAGAAGAATGCATATAGGATATTGGTGGGAAAGCCAGAAGGAAGGAGACCACTGGGAAGGCCAAGGCTTAGATGGGTGTACAATATTAAAATGGAATTTAGAGAGATAGGATGGGATGGTATGGGTTGGATTGATCTGGCTCAGGATAGGGACACGTGGAGGGCTCTTGTGAATACGGTAATGAACCTTCGGGTTCCATAAAATGCTGGGAAATTCTTGAGAATTGGCGGCTCCTCCAGAAAGGCTCAGCTCCATGAGTGAGTGAGGTATACTTGTAGAATTATGCTGTGCGGAAATTGAAAAGCAGGAAACATGTTTTCCAGCAAGTGCAACTCTTGAAGAAGACTAGCATTATGGGTTCACCAACAACACCAGGTAAATATATGACTTTCTATATCGCTGACATATTTTCCACATTTACTAACTCTTACAAAATATTTTTTTTTCGATGGCTCTTTCAGCCCATTCAGTGCCCTCGCCACTTATTCAGTTCCGTAATAATTTTTTACAGATAGTAGGACTTCTTGGACGAGTTATCAGCCCGTCGCAAGGCCGCTACTTCAACAAAGAATAAAGGCATACACACACCAAACATCACTGTCTTAAGTGGGAATCAAACCCACGATCCCAGCGTCTGCGCGAGGGAAAACGGTACATACCTTATACCGCGCAGCTACTGTGACCGCCTACCAAATAAATTACTTCTTGTAAACTAGATTTCAGCGTCCTGTTAAAAGTAGAGTGTGTTTTTTAGGAACATACTGTAAGAAAAATGTAGTTGGGAGCAGGTTTTTCGGCAAGCACGATGCGTCAAAAGACGAAACATGTGTGCTCACAGGCTACAGATTTATCCTGAAGAACTCGAAGAAGACCATTCTTACAGCCTGCTGCAACCCTACTGCCGAAATAAGCTAAGACAATGCTGGGGCCACACGAGGGCAGAAAATGCGTCCGTTGTAACAAACGTCGTGACGTCCTTTGTAGAACTAATCAAAAAGAGAGGCGAATGTTATGCTTTCTTCTGGCTCCATTGAAGACAAAAACTTACGCACCGCATTCTGCAACTGTGTGGTGTCCTCAGTGTACGTTCGTCATAAAGTACGTTCGTTACAACGGAAGCATTTTGTGCGCTCGTGTGGCCCCAGCCTAAGGCTTCACCTCTGCGTCCGCTATATGCAATTATGACTTAGGCACGGAGACAATATTACCTTCACCTTAAACAGAATCGGCTTGGTAAAGCTTCCACCCGCAATGACCTGTTTCTAACATAGAGCCAGTTGATCACACCGTAGATATAGTGACGTGTCTATTGTCTGGGATCTATGGTCTATATTACCTATATTTAATTTGCACAACATTACGGATGTCGGCTACATTTCCATTCTTCCACATTAGTGTTAATTACAAGGTTACCAACATCTTGAAGCCAAGTAATTAGTATTATTTCCCTTGGCACTACAGCCCCAGTGGTCCTAGGCGTACCTCCATGAACTCCGTTCACTTCGGTTTTTCTAGATCTTACACAGATGGTAGGACTCCTTGGGAGGGTGATCAGCTCGTCGCAAGGCCTCTACCTGTCCACAAACTAAACATCCATGCCTTGAGTGGGATTCGAACCCACGATCCCGGTTTCCAAGCGAACGAAGACAGTACATGCCTTAGACCGGTCGGCTACCGTGACCGGCGGGTCAGCAACTTACTAAGCCAATTAGTCGATTCATCATTGACTCAGTCACTCAATTAATGAACCAGATAGTGACTTACATAACTAATTGGCAAACCCGTCAGCCTCTAATAATTTTGGGTTCAAGCACTCTGAAACTTGCTTGCCTACTGCCGCTCCTTTTTCAGACATTGCTAAGATAATTGTATTGAAAGGGGCGTAGGTGGCTGGCAGGCGAAGGTCACAGCTTTGCTGTCACAGACTAATTGCGCCGTCCCCGCGCAAAATAATTTTGTATCCCGCTCATTTTTAGCTTTATACCCTGAACAGCTATCTCAAAGGGGTGCAGTCATACCTATGTACACAGATACCGATAGGGTGGGTAGACATAAAGGGACAACTTGACAGTCTTCTCCGGCATGAGGACACGGGATGAATTCGTGTCAAACAGTTTTATAAAGTGTACCTATAACTTTAGACCGCCTTTGTGCTTTAGTGGTCAGAGTTCCTGGCTACAGATACAGAGGTCCGGGTTCGATTCCCTGCGCCACCAGATTTTCTGAGAAGTAGTGGGTCTGGAACGGGGTCCACTCAGCCTCGTGAGGATAACTGAGGAGCTATTTCAAGGAAATAGCGGTTCCTGTCTAGAAAACCGAGATTAACGGCCGTGGGGATTCGTTGCGCTGACCACGTGACACTCTCTATCCGCTGAAGTTGGCACTAACTTCGCCATCAAGCGGCGGTCGCTCGGTCGGTATAGTTCTCTTGAGGACTGTGCTTGGGTTCATTTTATTTACTGGACGTCTGTGTTACAGTTGATAATAACAGCTCACACATTGAACTCCTTCTTAACGATGTCTGTTGTCCGAAACTCGGACTGGTCTCTAGTCCCTCCAATTCTGGATCTGCATCTCTACTCCCTGGAATTCTACTACTCTTATAAATGCTAGAATGCCCCTATAGAATGACATCACGTCGAACAGTTAATTTCCCTCTGTCGTCCTGTCTGTTGTGTTTAGCAACTTGTTACCTGGTAGCGACTCGTTCGTTGCTATCTGTTGTAACAGAAACTAATATTTATTTAGCCGTTGCTCATCAATGGACGTCTTGCTCAGGTTCCATTCTTTCGGTTTTTAGCCGTCACGTCACAATATATTTCGCTTTTTTATGTTTAAAGGCCGCCCCTGTGGTCTAGTGGTCAGAGTTCCTGGTTACAGATCCAGAGATCCGGGTTCGATTCCCGGTGCTACCAGATTTTCTGAGAAGTAGTGGGTCTGAAACGGGGTCCACTCAGACTCGTGAAGATAATTGAGGAGCTATTTCAAGGAAATATCAGCTCCGGTCTAGAAAACCGAGATTAAAGGCCGGGGGGATCCGTTGCGCTGACCATGTGACAGCCTCTATCCGCAAACTTTGGCACTAACTTCGCCGACAAGCGGCGGTCGATCTGTCAGTATAATTCCATTGCGGACTACAGGCCACGGAAGTTTTTTTTTTGTGTGTTTAAAATGAAAGGTCCATGTTACTAGCCACCACAATTATAAAACTATTATAAGTAGTAACCGAACCGCATTAATTAGCATCGAGAACAATAACAAAGGAAGTAATTTCAGACCGTCGTTTAATATCTGAAAACAAGGGAAAGGCGCATGTTGTAAGAAAACCAAAGTGTTGGTCTTTGCCAGTACTTGCAGCCCCGAGGGTACGGGTTCACCAGACAAGCGAATATATTTTTTGTTGTTCCCAGTGAGGCAGCCTGTGTCCTTGAGTTCAGGAAGCAGCAGATTCCGCTGTGCATGACGTACATAACCCATATACTGCATACCAGTGCTGGGAATTCTTCTCGCTTCCCGACGGAAATCTATAATCTATTCATTACATGAACAAGTATAAGTGGTTATTCGTTTACATGCTCTATCTTGCCCTTCAATATGATACAACCATCAAACAAATTAACCAATTAACTTCATAAAGAGGAGTCCTTGAGAAATAAATTGCTTCAGATTGTCAATAAAGTCCCCACCTTTATAGAATCAAAAGTCCATCAACGTGTTCACAAAAGCCCGTCACTGGGCTTTATTCGAAGCTAGATTAATCCATTCCGCATTCCCGCACTACTTTTTAGAATACTGTCACGTGTATGAGTGATTAGAGACGGGGTTTGGATTAGTAATTGGATTTATTGAACATTTACAGATTCTAATTACACTTAACTTTAACGGTATCACTAATTCACACTCTGCAGTCCCCTACAGTACGTCCTAAGTCTTCTCTCTCTGCTCTGTCTTCATCAATCGTTGCCTGATGACGGATCCCAACAATGTCTTCTGTTTCCGTGCTCACATTCTTACCATCTGGCAACTGTCCCATAATTAACTCATTCAGAATCAGAGTTACCTTACGACTGGCGGTTTACCGTAAATCAATTCGTCTTGGCATTAGACACCTTGAGGCCCACGAATAGAGATTTTTTCCAACTGAACTCTTGCGGTAGTAGTCCTTATGTAACATTCTCTCTGACGAGAAGACGGTTTTATCTCTTATGCATACGCTTGGCCTTTGTCAAGTGTACGTATCGCACATAAAGCATGTTATTGAAAATTCACCCTTTTGCTAAACCTGTCCCGCTTATAACATCTCGGCACGGACCGCACAGAAAACATCCATTCTCTGTTGCTGTTTTCAATTGTTTATGTGCAAACATGCTTGTTTATGAAGCAGTTAATGAGTAACGGCTGTTGTATTTTTGCTTATTTCGGGGTCGTTGCCCAGCAATGGGGTCTACATTCTTGCTTTCAAGTTGTTCGGCTAAGTTTTGTAAGCAATTATAACAAGCCCATGAGTGCTACATGTTCCTCTCGTCTTATGCTCCTCTACTGCATGTAACCATCTGTTATAAATAAACAAATCATGTGGACGAAAAACGGTTTCTCAGCGGTGTTGTGTGAACTCCGTAAGAAATTAATTCCGCAGCCCTCAATTGCTCTGCATGTGTTCGTCACGCTTCCTGACGCCAGTAACAAGACGGGCAAGATGCAGGTAACATCACACACACTGCGTCTCATGTTCCAATATGAGAGAAGTTCTTTTTAATACGTACTATTTCCTGAAAAGTCAGAGGATAGTCCGTGAACTTCTGCACACCCCAAAATATAGCGTGCTTCATAGTCACAGCTGTGACAATCTTAGACCATTTTTTTTTCAGTATTTTCTCAGCTCATCCACTCCTGGCTTTTTTTTTAACCAGACGATTTATTGTTTTTTTAATGTCCGTCATTGGACACAATCCTGAGCAAGCTGAAATCAGTTTACATCCTCATACCCAGTTTCTCTAAGAAAAATCTCCGTGGCCTGTAGTCCGCAAGCGACCTATACCGACCGAGTGACCGCCGCTTGTCGGCGAAGTTAGTGCCAACTCTTGCAGATAGAGAGTGTCACGTGGTCAGCTCAACGGATCCCCACGGCCGTTAAACTCGGTTTCCTAGACCGGAGCTGCTATTTATTTGAAATAGCTCCTCAATTATCCTCATGAGGCTGATTGGACCCCGTTTCAGACCCTTTACTCCTCAGAAAATCTGGTAGCGCCAGGAATCGAAGCCGGGACCTCTGGATCTGTAGTCAGGAACTCTGACCACTAGACCACAGAGGTGGTCACCCAGTTTCTCTAAGATCTATTTTAATGTTAACCTCCCATTCTCCCAAGTGGTCTCGTCCATCCAAGCTTTCCAACCATAAAGTTACATGAATCTCCTGTCTCCTAGTTCAATCCACGTGAATATCAGCCTAAGTGATCTAGTCACTTCAGTAATATCTGGTGAAAAGCACAAATTATAAAGCTCCTAGTTATCCAATTTTCTACAGCCCTTCTGGACTTAGCCGCTTTTTCATTCTCTTAATCCATACACTGTCGGTAGGACCCCTTGGACGGGGGATCAGCCCGTCGTAAGGCAGAATAAACGCACAGACATCCATGCCTTGAGTGGGATTCGAACTCATGATCCCAGTGTTCGAGCGGCCGAAGACAGGTCATGCGTTAGACAGCTAGAAATATACCATTAGAAATGAAAAGTAATTTGTCGTTTTCTCTACGTTCACCTGCATAACATTAGCATGGTGTCTGTTAGCATTGAAA
Source organism: Cryptotermes secundus (assembly GCF_002891405.2). NCBI lineage: Eukaryota > Metazoa > Arthropoda > Insecta > Blattodea > Kalotermitidae > Cryptotermes > Cryptotermes secundus. The sequence continues at coordinate 669,929 of NW_019720165.1, forward strand.
CTGAGTTTCTAATGCAATTATTTTATATATTAAGGCTTCAATGAACTGCAAAATACATGTAGCAAATACGAGAAAAAAGTACTTCACATAAGTGACAGTAGACAAAAGAAACGTAGTAATATTATAGAAAATATGGTTGAATTATTTTTGTGCCATAATAATATATGAACCTACACGACAGTAGGAAATACGCCTTGTACGAAAATACATTTGAGACTTCTGTCTCGCGCAAAGTTGGAGCCGCTGAGTGTGGAAGGGGGATTTTACCGCGAACCTCCTACCACACAGCTTGTATTCTCAGCTTCCAGGGTAAAATTATCTTTATGCTTGATTGGTTTGCACACTTACCTTCCAATGTTAAAAGTAAGATACCCCAATCAGATGCATTGTTCCACCTGTTCCGAAGAAATGAGCATTTAACAAGCACAAAACAAAACTTGTGTACCCTACGTTAAACCTGTCAACACATAAAACAAAAAGGGATTATCTTGAATGAAGACAACAGATGTTGGTATATATATATATATATCACTTATTTAATGTAAGCGTAAATCGTGCTACATGTTTCGACCTATAAATCAGGTCATTATCAGGCACAACAGGATGCAATCTGTGAAGTTTATAACTGTGTAGTCAAGTTGGTTGAGGCAATATGCTACAAATCTGAAGGTCGTTGGTTCGATTCCAAAAGAGGCTATTTGATTTTCAATTGACCTAATACTTCCAGCATCTCTATGGCCCTGGGATCGACTCAGCCTCTAACGGAAATGAGTAACAGGTATGTTCCTGGAGGTAAAGGGCGGCCGGTGCGTACGGATGACAAACTCACCGCCATCTGTGAGCAGATTGCCTATAAAATGTAAGAACCTCCACGGTCTCTTACAGGAGTAGCTTTATCGTTATATTTTTATACTAATTATCTGCAGCTTTTCAACAACGGAGGCTCAGTGTTGCGGAGGGAACATTTGAATACGTGCACTTTCCATAAAGGTCTTGGTATGAAAAATATTTAATGACGTATCAACAATGAAATATGAAAAATATGAAGGTAACATTATTATGGAGAACTAGACAGGACTAAATAGGAAGCGCTCTTGGCCTGTTTAGAGGCCGTCGACTAAGATCGAACGCAAAAACATTCGAAAACTAATCTTACCTGATCACGAGAGAAGCACAAGATCAATGTCTGGGGTTTGATTCCGATACGTGTCATTAATATCTTGATCCTTCAAGAGTTCTCTATTCCGGGATATAACGCCGTGTAGTCAGGCGAAAGTCAACCGATGTTACGGAGGAACATATCGCCTCCATCTTCTTTAGGAACGAAGACTAAGTCAAGCAAGAGACCAACAAATTCAGGCTGCAAGCAGAACAGTGTCGGTTGACTTTCACCGGACTACACGGCGTTATATTCATAAGGCAGCTACCACTGTGAGAACCTTTGAGGCAACACCTTAATTATCTTCTTGATTTATTCAACGACGTTCCCTCCAGAAGAAGAATGGACGCTGGCGTCCCTAAACCGTCGAACTAGCGATAATCATACGTGATGTTCTGTTCGAGTGACATGGGTTATAAAAATATCGTCGCCATCAGCTACCGTAAGAGACAATTTCAGAAAGACTGTTCGGGTTAAAAATATTGTGGCATATTTGCTCAAAGGAAGAATTGTGGAGCCAGAGAAACAGCGGTTTCTAGCGAATGGCCTTGAAACAACATTCATTTCTAGGCAACGGCTCGGTAAACAAGTTCCCGCTGCAACGGATAAGCATACAACAATAGAGGTACTGTTGGAAACGGTGTTTTCTATTCCGTCCCGGGCGGAGGCGGGTTAGAATATCTCCACCGTAGCCCTGCGAGCCCTAGGAAACGACAGAAAGATAATCCAGTGCCTGGGGGTATAACTGGGACACCCTGTTCCTGGGGGATACAAATACGGGGACTTGGTCCTCCAGGTTGGGGGAGTCTCGAGTCTGAGACAATATAATATGGTCACGAGTCCCAAGGGATCCGGACCCTAAAACGACTGCGCTGGCGAGGGCCAACAGCGATTGTAAACGACACACCTATCCTCTCGTCAGAGAAGATATTATATAAGGGCTGTAACTGCAAATGTCCAATTGGAAAATAAAAATTCTGGTCGTCGGTCTCAAGGGACTCGTCGCCAAGACGATCTGATTGGCGGTAAACAGCCAGTCGTAAAGTAATTCTGACTCTGACTCTGAACCGAGTCAGCTCTGTGCGGGAGTCGCCATTCAGAGAGGACTTGAGCGCGGAAGCTGAAGAATCCCCACTGTTAGAAACCGTTACTAGGGAACGGCTGGTGAAGACACAGCAGCCTGGAAAGGGCTTAGCGGGTGCTGTGGTGATTTGTGAACTGTGGAGATTAGCAGTGGCGCTGCATTTGATTATACAACAGCCGTGTGGTAAAGTTGTCATAAATTCAATATCCAATCCAAAACCCCGTCGAGAGTCACTCCCTCACGTGACAATATGAACAACTAAGCAAACAATGTTCACCATAACTTAACTGCGGTGCAATGAATCAAACAAAGTCACACACTTTGTTTTACTAGTCGCTATCTCAATTCAAGTAATTCTACTACGTCACTTGCAGACGAGACATCTGAATTTCTTGTCTAAACAACTTCCCAGTCGGCTGGTACACTAACTGAATCAAATCTGACTCACTAAGATGAGGCCTCACCTTCACCAGACTGGGCTCACCACGCAGTGTTACAGAAGCACACAAGAATTACATGCAAACAAAGGATGGGCCTGCTTTTGCCTCATCATAGTAAAACAGACTCGATAAAACTTGATTGAAATCTATTCGAATAATATTGTTTCATCCAATATGGATGAAGACATAGAGGAACTGGAATATGAGACATAAAGATCACATTTATTATAACATAAATGTTCTATATAGCTTATTGGAATGCAATATGTGGTGTGTGTTTTATGTGCACGTCATTTGGTGATGTAATTATAGGTGAACCGTGAGTACAACAGGCAAGAGAAGAGGGGTCGCAGATGTTCCAATAACAACCATGTCTTAAAAATATATTTCCTGCGTGTACACATATCAATCGCATCTTAAGACACAAGACTACTGCAAAGAAATTATATTTTATGTGAAGGGTAGGAAGGAGGGAAGAAGAATGACAGTGAGCGGACAATGAAGATGCTTTCAGCTGGTGCTGCCACCTAGCGCACGAGTCAGCGAACTGCAACTCCGCCATCTGTGAGGAGCAGTTACTGTGACAGTTTCACGTGTTTTCTTCATGAGCTAATGCATTACTTTCAAACATCTGAGGTGAGTGAACTGCGCAGGTGTACAGAGCGTGTGGATGTTGAATGATAGGACTGCAGAGATATGTATGGATAAATATGTGCTAATATACGCAGACACGCCTTTAGGTTGAGGTTGCACATACAGGGCCACGGAGATCAAGCTGACCACTGTTACTCGCAAAGTGACCGGAATTTCCCCAAAGCTAACATGACAAGAATGCTTATTGCACGTCAGTTCCGTTAAATTATTTGAAGAAATTTATTTCAATCTGACGCAGATGCCTCACAATAGAGACAGAGAAAGAGAGAAAGCCAGCTGGTCGAAGGAGATATTACAATCCGGTAATACAGCCGTTCTGGACGGTAAGCCTGTTAGAAAACTACCAGAAGTGTTCAATAATCCATTCAGTACACTATAGGGACAAATTTCTAAAGGCCAAGCAGAGGGCACACAGCTATGCAGAATGTTGTTCTCACAAAAGAACAAGAATAAACTACCGTCAATCGTGCCAAGCTGTTTATGACTCCAGTCTAGTTCGACTACGTGGAATATCATTCAATTTTGCTGAAACAAACGGAATCAGGCTTCCTGAATTAAAATCCACTGGTCAGTACTGATCGAAAGCTATTAGTATAAACAGAACCACAGACTTCTCTAGAAAGATAAGCCGCATGATCTTATAACAAGATGGAAGAGGCTGTGATGATATACAAATTTCCACCTACTCGTATCTGTAATATGGATGAAATTGGGATCTCACTTGTTCAAGATGCTACTTTATTTTAGCTCCAGGAGAACAACAGATAGTTGGATCTGTCAAAAGATGGGAGCGAGGCGAAAATATTACAGTGTTCTGCTCGACGGATGCGAAGGTGGAGCGAATCCGCCAATATTTTTTTCGGCATTGAAATGTATTTCCTCTCCTGAAAGAGGATGAGCCTTGAAGAAAGCAGTCTTCTGGGATTTGGCACCGTGTATATGTGGTGTTAACCGACGTTTCGGAGGAACGTATCGCCCCCATCTTCAGGGTTGAAGAAGTATAAGTAAATCTGCAAGCGACAACACCGTGAGACACGGTCAAGCAGACTGCTTGACCGTGTCTCACGGTGTTGTCGCTTGCAGATTTACTTATACTTCTTCAACCCTGAAGATGGGGGCGATACGTTCCTCCGAAACGTCGGTTAACACCACATATACACGGTGCCAAATCCCAGAAGACTGCTTTCTTCATAGTCACCGCCGTGAAAGCCTCAAATCTTATACAGGATGAGCCTTGTTAGGCTAATTGCAACTGCTAAAAGTCAAGATGAACAAATGTTTTCTACTTCGGTTGAGACATTTCTGGAAACACAACCTCAAATGTAAAAAGAAAAAAAAATAATATCCTCTCTTCTTGAACTTGGAAAATCACAGCGGTCGTTGAACTCTTGAAGCTTACAAGTCTTGTACAAGAAATTGTACAATTGTTACAGTTTCTGTACACCCCACACTTCACGCACATGTAACCACCGGATGTAAATTTCTATAGTCCACTGGAAACTACATTTCACAAGAAATGGCTAATTTTTTTTAAGATAATTGGCTTAGAGAAAATAACTCCTTACGACTTGGCTGGAATCTTCGATAATGCTTATTCTCAAGTGGCCAGAACTGTAGAAGCAATAAATTCAATGATACAGGAATATATCCCTTGGAGTCCAATCTATTGTCAGAATAGTACTTTGTAGCCGTGAGCACATTGGAGTCTGACACCAGAGACAACTTTCATAATACACATAGACAAGATATTAATGGAAGTTCTTCTTCACCTGAACCAAAAAAACATCAGTAATTCTCAGACCTCTAACTTGCTTCTTTCCTACCAAGCATCGTGTTCCAAGGATTCAAACGCTCACTCTCCAGCGACTGTGCCCTGCCTGACAGTAGCAATTCAGGTAGTATCTCTATTATTTTTCACGGTTCCAGAGACATGGCACAGGAAACTTAGAGCCAAGCAGCATTCAGAGATTCTTACATACACACGCGTGAAGGTTTCTCTGCAGAGCAAGTCAAGAATGAGTACTGCGAGAACAGAAAGAGAGAAGGCCAATACAAGTGTCTTTAAAGAAAAGACAGAACAAAGGAATAAGCCTCAAAGAAAGAAAATAACATTGCAGAAAGGCTTTGAAGTAAAAGACTTGACTTCATCAGGCGAACACAGCGACATAAATATCAAAAACATCTTGGACGGCGATGAAGATGGTGGCATGAGACCATGTTCTGAGAAGTGTTCCCTCTGTGAAGAACCTGGTTATGGTGGGAAACTCTGGTTTTTACGCAAGGGTGGGACTTTCTGGAGGGTGATATTTTGTGATCTGTATTCGAGAAGANCGTGTTCCCTCTTTGAAGAAACTGGTTATGGTGGGAAACTCTGGTTTTTACGCAAGGGTGGGACTTAAAATATCCATAAAATGTCTGAATAAGCATTTTCTTAAAATTGTGTAGAATTTGTCATGTTCAAACAATTTAGATGTGTACTCGCTTTTAATCTAATTTATATCCCCATTGCTTACTAATAAAACTCATTTTAATAAATCCGTGTCTTATTTACTTCAGTGTCATTCTGAAGATGAAACCCTAGGGTTGAGGTATGCCGGTCAGTTATCATTTCCTCGAGAAAGCTGAACATGTTTCATACTGCGCCTAAGGGCTAGGCCACTCATACTAAATGCCAGTTCATACAGATCTTCAACTTTGCCTGTTATTTTCATTTTACCTTGCCGTTCCTCCAGGTGCCGCCACTTACTTGCTTTCCCCTGTGAAAACTATGGAGAAGAATTTTTCTTGAAAAGCTGATATTTAAAAGTGTTGAGGTTTTCACGGCGGTGATTGCTCAGATAGGTGATTGTTCAGATGTGTTCTTTTGGGCGTTTTGGAGGATCCCTTACTCAACCATGAGGATGGAGGCTGCATGGTCCTCCGAAACGTTGGTATCTTCTTATGAGACTGCGCAATGTCAAAACGCAAAAGACAAAATTCTTAAAGCTGCGTAATAATTTCTTAGACGTTAGAGGAATTTCCCACAAATTACGGAACCCGAGCCATGAATCCGTTCCATATACTAAGACCCTACATCTTTAAATCCATTTTGCTGAATTATATTACTCTCTTAAGCACCCCACGTTTTCCAAGTGGTATATACCCTTCAGATTTTCCTCATATTGTGTTTTCCTCCAGCATGCTCTCACTCCGCAGCACCCCGTCTGTTTCTGTGTACGGAATAAAATGCATTTTATGCAAACGGACTCTACCCGGTCACGCATCTCTCATGCAGAAAATTTTCGCTGTTATCAGCCCACCTTCCTTATTCTGAAGAAATAAAGAAGCTGTGTCTCTGTATCGCCTTGATTTTTCCCTTTTCTCTGTGGTTCCCACCATATCAAGGGAGAAAACGAGTTTAGCTCTTCCCAGAACTTCTTGTTTGTTCTATTGTGCACTTTACAGTGATGTTCACGAACGTGATGATGTCACAATACGTACTCGTTTCTTAATAACATGAATTATCCCGACACCGATCAGAGTGGCCGTGCGGTGTAAGGAATGAACCGTCTTCGCCCGCTCCAACGCTGGGATCGTGGGTTCGAACCCCACTTAAGGCATAGATGTCTGTGTACGTTTATCCTAGTTTGTTCTATCCTGTGTGTAGGTAGCAGCCTTGCGACGGGCTGATCCCCCGACCAAAGAGTCCTACCGACTGTGTAAAAATAAAGAAATTGAAAAGGCGGCCAAGGTCCAATAAAGGGCTGCAGAGCCGTAGAAAAATTGACAGATAGGATGGCATAAGATAGATAGATAGATAGATAGATAGATAGATAGACAGACAGACAGACAGACAGATAGATAGATAGATAGATAGATAGATAGATGTTTGCATAGTGTGTATTTTACCAAGTCATATTACAGTCAACATGATCGTAATCATCAACACTCTCACTAAGTTGAATGTCGCGGTCTGACGGGTAGAAATCCAGCTTCGTATTGGTGAGGTTCCGGCTTGATTTCTCTGTCCGGACAGCGGCTATCCTGACTAAGATTTTTCGTGTTTTCTTTTCCCAAGTCTCTCTAGTAATATTTCGGAATAGTGTATCGATTTAGGTCCCGATAGATTCCTTCCACATCCCTGCTATTTAAGTAATCTTTCTACCACTTGATTCTGTACACTCTGAGTTACTTATATTGTCGCGAAATAAATGCACATCATAATCGCCATTGTAACCTTAAATCGAAGAGACTGCTCTATACTGTGGATCCTAGCATATTTATGGGACAAGTTTCTTCGAAAACAAGTATGTAAATACACATTAACACATGGGATATAACTCAGTATAGAAGGTTGAAAGTCAATCGATGTTTCGGAGGAACATTTCGCCTCCATCTATAGTGTCGAAAAATAAATCAGCTTAGGAATCAGCACAAATGAGGCAGAAAACATATTCATTAAGCATTCGATGAGCGAAATTTTCTTGGCGAATTGTTCTTCCTAAGCGCCAGTCGACTTTCAGCGGACTACATGGCGTTGTATCTTACAAGACAGCTCTCCATAACCACCGGTGTGAGAACCTTAAATCCTACAATTCATCTCCACTTTGATTAACTATTCCATATCGCAAGCAATCAGGAGCAGATCTGTCAAACGGGAGTATGCGGTGGTCAGTCAGGGGGCACGCGGTAGCGTAGTTGATTGAGGTTCTATGCTACAAGCCGGAAGGTCGCGGGTTCGATTCCCAATGAGGTCAGTGGATTTTTCAATTGATCAAATCCTTACAGCCGCAAGATGGTATGGGGTCAACACAGCCTCTAACAGAAATGGGTACCAGGAATATTCTTGGGTGTAAAGGGCAGCCGGCACGTAAGGCTGTCAACCTCACCAACTGTGAGTCAGTTGTCTAGAAAATGTGGGAGCCTCGACGTCCTGTTTACCTTAGTTCTTACCTTTTACACGACGTCACAGATGGCGGTCAAACTTAACTACATCTAGTATCTAATTTTTTCATAAGTCTCTGGGACCAATCACATCAGAAGAGCCAAGATATTATTAGCTTATGGCAACCAGACCGACCGACCGAGCGACCGCCGCTTGTTGGAGAAGTTAGTGCCAACTTTTGCGGATAGAGAGTGTCGCGTGGTCAGTGCAACAAATCCCCACGGCCGTTAATTTCGGTTTTCTTGACCGGAGCCGCTGTTTCCTTGAAATAGCCCCTCAATTATCCTCACGATGCTGAGTGGACCCCGTTCCAGACCCACTACTTCTCATAAAATCTCGCGACGCCGGGAATCGAACCCGGGACCTCAGGATCTGTACCCAGGAACTCTGACCACTAGGTAGTTCGCTTGCGGACTCAAGCGACTGAGTTTGTTTATTTTATGGCAACAAGGCAGCTAATGGGTTCCGGGTCTACATCTCCGCTCTGCATGTAACCAAGGATTCTTCTGCAGTTCACAATTCCTTAATTTTCACATCCCAGTAACAATAATTCTCCTAAAACTCAATATTCTTCCCTTAGAACAACCCCCAGTCCCATTTCTTAACACTGTCTATTCAGTTCCCTCTTGAGTAATCCTCCCTGAGGTCAGACGTTTGCAGAATATCAGAAAGAAGTCAGCACTGCGCTTGCACGATTCGGCAAGGCAAAGCTATCCGTGTAACAGGTCGTGAAGGCCCATACGGTTTTGAGACGTCGAGGGTCCCACATTTTCCACACAGTCAGCTCACATATGGCAGTGAGGTCGTCAGCCTTACGCGCCGGCAACCTTTTACCCCTTGGAAGATTCCTGGTACTCCTTTCTGTTAGAGGCTCAGTCGACCCCAGGGCCATAGGATTAGGTCAATTGAAAAGTCCAATGACCTCATCGGGAATCGTACCCGCGACCTTCCGGCTTCTAGCACAGTGCCTCAACCAACTACGCTAACGCTTGCCCCAGACTAGGCAGAGCTCGTGTCGTAAATTACGTAAGAAATAAAAGCTCTGTAAGAATCCAGACTTCCCATCTTTGTCAGATCTGAGATTCTCACGTCGATGATTTGGAGATGTACCTTATACTGGAATGTGACGCCGTGTAGATGCTTACCGATTTTTGGTGAAGCTTGTTGCTGCCTGGTTCATACTGGTTTCTTCCTTGGTTTACTCTTCAATGATGGCAATAGAAACGACATTTTCCTCCGAAACGTCTGTTAACTTTCAACAGACTACATGACATTATACCTGAGTCGATATGAATCTGCACTGCCACCGAAGTGAGCACTTCAAATCATATTATTAAAAAAGGTAAAGTTGTCCTGTGCTTAACTAATTAAGCACTACGCCGTGAAGACGAATGAGAGAGTGGATGTATAGATCCACATTCTCTTGCCCTCGGCACTAGTTGGACGTGAGTGGTCAGCTTTACGCCCCGGTCGCTTTACCCCCGGGGAAAGAGCCCCCTGTACCCACTGGATAGGAGGATGGGTCTGCCCCAGAGCCGGTCTGGACACTGTGGAGAAGAGAAACTTCTTGACCCTACCGGGACAACGGAAAGAGAAATTAGGAAGCCCTGGAAGTAGACGGAAGTCTTATATTAAAATGGATCAGAGTGAGGACTGGATTCATCTCGCTCAGAATAGGGATCAGTATCGGGCTCTAGTAAACGCACCAATGAACCTTCGGGTTCAACAAAATGCTGGGAATTTCTTGCGCTGCTGATCAACTACTGGCGTCACAAAGCCTCGGCACCAGGGACTAAGTTAATTGGTGTCATTTTAAAGGATAATGTATACTGATCCGCTGTACAAGACTGAATCAGTTTCATTACAAGTTATTTTGAGAAAACCGGGTACAGAGAACGGGGAAGCTTTCGCTAGACTCTTTATAAATTATTTGTCAGCGCTCTTTCTGTTCTTCCCCTACATGTTTGCTTCTTAGTATCCAACTGATCTGTTGTTTTCGTAACATTCTGTTTTCTAATCTCTGCACAACGTTTTCTTTTTATTTCGTTGTTTCTCTGTTTCATTTGGCACACGGGTCCACCTAGTCGTAAACATCTCCAAATATTCATTTCTGTGGATTGAACTCTTCAGTAGAATTTCGTAATCAACTTTCGGCTTCTTTATACACTGTTTCTAAATTTAACTCTTCACACATTTACTGTTACTTTGCTGTTACTTTCATTTGGAGACTGAAGGCAGAAGCAGAACATTAATTAAACCAATTACAAACGGAGGATTGGCGAGAGCCTTCGGCGAAGGAGGTCTCTTTGCTCTCTTCGAAAAGTCAAAACTTTGTTTATGCGTGGATGTAGGGAACATAGACCCCACCGTTGTTCGAATTCCATGTTCACCTCTCTAAGTCCCTCTGCATGTAATTAGCATTATCTTTACCTGTCATCGGGGGACAAACTTGAAATCCAGCCCAACTGCTGGTCTTATCCTAAATGTAGATTACTACTGCAATGAAACTTTGCCCATTACAATTCTCACAGACCTGTGAAAATCCGATTTACTAAGCAACTAATTAACTAAGTAATTAACTACACAATACAAATCTTCGCTGAACAGTTGACAGTCATTTGGCTAACAATTTCCCCGTTTTCAGAACATCACAATGTTCATCGCTGCCCTGCCCATTACTGGACTCTATCCTGAGCTAGTTCATCTCATAAACGACAAGAAATAAACACTTTGGTTTTAGTCCGCAAGCGAACTATACCGACCGAGCGACCGTCGCTTGTCGGCGAAGTTAAGACCGCCTCTGTGGTCTAGTGGTCAGAGTTCCTGGCTGCAGATCCAGAGGTCCGGGTTTAATTCCCAGCGCTACCAGATTTTCTGAGAAGTAGTGGGTCTGGAACGGGGTCCACTCAGCCTCATGAGGAAAAATGAATAGCTATTTCAAGGAAATAGCGGCTCCGGTCTAGAAAGCCGAAATTAACGACCGTGGGGATTCGTTGCGCTGACCACGCGACACCCTTTACCGGCTCAAGTTGACACTAGTTCATCTCATACTTTCACAAAATATGTCTCTAAAATTATAGTCGTCTGGAATATGACGCCATACATTTTGGTACTCATCTACAGAACTCCTTCACATTCCAGAATATCATAACTTTTGCCTCTAGAACTTCAATCTTACGGTGTCTCTGAGGTTATTTTTAATATTATCCTCATAACCATGCGTAATCTCTCAATTAATCTCTTCCTTCGTCCGTCCAGTGGTCCTCTTTATTAGAGATTACTACTACTTATTTTCCAGATACATGACTGTATTTACAAAAAACGAAGACTCGGAAATTAATCTGGATTTGCCCAGGAGGCAAGAGAAAGCAACCAAGCTTACTTCTTGCGCCAACTCCAGAATTTCCTCGCGGAGGTGAATGGCGTAATAACGCGAGTACCTCCAGGGCTAGACGCACACACGCGCTCTTGCAAACGCAGGCACGCACATGCGTTGATAAAATAGAGCGAACTATTTTTAACTAGCAACGATTATGCCCCTCTCGTAGCATCCGGTAGGTAGTAGTGGCAGTAATGGTGTACATGTGGTAATGTATCAGGAATCATATTCCCCTCCAGAGATGTCGCAATGCCCCTTACAGAGGACGACGTATGTGACACGGCCGACCTCCTAGTACCGTGCACGCCCTTCCTTCTTCTCTTACCCTTCCCCCTCACTTTGGAAACACGTGGCATTGCAATAACCATCCGACTTCGCTATAAAATAAAAATCTCTTGCTTTACAGTTGTGACCACAGAGGCAAGCGACATCACGTGGTGGATAAAGGAACTAGTAATAGCTCCGAATATGCTCACCCTGCCATCTGTGGAGAACTTACTGGAATCCGTTATACGTCTTCTGCTTGCAGAGAAATGAGATATTGATTTACGTGCGAACAATGATTCTGTACTTTTAGGCGTCTCCATGCTAAAACGCGTGATGAATTATATCAAGACTTAAAACAAAATGGCACACAAAATTAGAATATAACTACTTCTTATGTAAATAAATCTAAATTTCAGTTTTTTTTGTAAAATCTTTTTCTTAAATTAGTATATTATATATTTTCACGAAAAACAAACTGTATTTACAACAAAATTTCATCTAAAAAGAATGTTATCGAAATTAATTCAAATTTATATCCCTGTCACCTATTAGTCTTCTGGCTATCGATAGACCACTTACTAAGTTGGCCGGAGTTTGAAAACTAGCCAGCATATGGTTTCCGTCTTCCCCGCTGTTATTTTCGTCAAAACCAGGGGACAATTCTGCCCGAAGCCTATCCAGAAGTTTCAGCCCCCTGCCTATTAACCTCGTGGGAAAGGACCGATTGGACTGTGCACTGGGTGAACCTCAGAACTGTTCTGAGGTGATAGTGAACACAAATTCTTATTATATTATCAATTTTGTTCTATTTGGTAACATACTTCTTCAGAGAATATTCCTTAACAGTCATTAAATAAAAATAAGGAACATGAGGTTGTTGCTTGACAGTGTACGGACTCATAGAAGATCGTAGTTCAAGACTACTAAAACGAGGACATGAAATTCGATTTAAGTCTAAAGTGGACTGATTGAACAGGCGCTCTAAACGAACGTAGTAGTTTGAAATCAGAATATTTTACGTGTCTTACTCAGGTGTATCCCTTCCCCAAGAGCTGGATACATTGGGACTCGCCAAAGTTTGACGTCTCTGAGAATAAAATGTACTTTGATTAATTTTTTATGCATAAAATGTGTTTTGATAGATTTCTAATTTGTTTGTAATTTTATGACATAAAAAGGTTTTTCAGAATCAGCAGAAAAACTGCTTACGATGCAAGAAGTTCATGGAATTCTATTTCTTACGGGCTCACTTTTCCATGAAATTTCCTTCCAGTCTTCCACTTGTCTATGGCACCCGTCAGATGTTGCGCCTCCCCCTCGCAAGTCTGGTCCGCTACTCCTCAGTCCCCATCTCGGATCTCCGTAGAGTTTCGTGTAAAATCGTTCCCACCCCCACCCCCACTCCCACTTGTCTGAAATCAGTTATTCTTCTTCTTGCTGTAAGTACTTGGCTACACAGAGAAAAGCACGTGTTAACATTTTAGGTCTCTTGTGTTCTTTATTTATATGAGATTAAATATTATTATGAGACCTGCGCATGCGTGTGAATGCTTATGTTCATATATGTTTATTTACAGTGATAAGCCTGAAATATGAATAAGACTGAAAGTTGATTAGAAGCTCCGGATAAATTCTGGGATAATGTAGAGTTAGTAATAATTTCAAAGGCGAAATCTCTGCAACAAGAAAAAAAAACATAATTTTAGTGCTGACAATATACAGATACATTTTTAGCTCAATTCTCTTTTTTGAAAAAAATAAATAAAAGTAGGCATATGTAATCATTATGTCTGTGTGTCTGTTTACTTTTGAATGCCTGAACCAAACTTTATGAAACGTTGAAGAATGCCTTCTTCTGGGACGTTGTTACGTGTAGACCGCGTGTGAACCGACGTTTCGGAGGAACGTATCGCCTCCATCTTCAGGGTAAAAAAATCCGCGAGCGAGGAACCAGCGGGAGCAGGTGGATGCAGACGCTGCTCGCGTTGGTTCCTCGCACGCGGAGTACATATTTACATTTCCTAAGTGTCTGATCATGAATGTTTTTTCCCTTTTATATTTTGGTAATATATCTTAGTTTCCTAGTTTAATGACTTCTTCTGCTTGAACCAGGGATATCCCTAATACATGACCATTCGACAGGTACTGCAATGAATTGTGCGTGATAAATATGAAAATTGTATTGTTCACTTGTATTCACATGACTCGAAGCTAAATTACGAGACAGCACTTGCGGCAAATACGTGTATATAGGCAAACCGCCATACAGTGTTGGTAGAGAAGTTGCCGCTGATGCACGGCGAACGCCAGTTACTTACTGTACTTACTCATGGAGCTGAGCCCTTCTTGAAGAGTCGCAAATTCTGCAGCTACTCAAGAATTTCCCAGCATTTTATGGAACCCGAAAGTTCATTTCCTTGTTCACAACAGTCCACCAGCGGTCCCTATCCCGAGCCAGCTCAATCCAATCCATACCATCCCATCATATCTCTCTAAGATCCATTTTAATATTGTTCACCCACCTACACCTTGGTCTTCCCAGTGATCTCTTTTCTTCTGGCTTTCACACCAATATCCTACATGCATTCCTCGTCTCCCCCATTCGTGCTGGCGAACGCCAGTTAGTTCTGTCAAACATGTATGCCAGGTATTAAGTCTTAAGGGAGTGTGTTGTTGGACAATGAGGACACTACAGAAGAATTTCACAGTTAACTAATGGAAAGTGAAATTGCTCCTGTAACTAAACACCTCGCTACGAAGCCATATAAAGTAGGTAGCTTCACGCTCCCATTGCCAGAACCGACAGCCAATACACGTACACATCTTTAACGGAACATACATTTTTAAATCTTACACAATTTTCTGTCCAACCATAGTTGTTCCCTTTGGCTGAGTACCAAGTAATTCGTAAAACCGCTGCAAGATGACTCTGAGCGCACGAAGCGCGAGTGTCGATGAAGACATATCGACTAGGTTGAAGGTCAGCGAAACGAACGCGTTTCAAAATGAGTGTGAAATGAGAGTTGATTAATAAGAAGGCATTATTGTATACCGAAATTTTGCTACATATCACAATACAATACAAACTAAATGCAGTCTATGCATTTCTAAGCTAAGCAAAATACTGAAATGACTAATGTGGACGTTACACCTACCTATTCTATGGTATACGGTCTCGATGGAACTCGAGAGAACGGTTATTGAGAACTGGCCTTATTATTGGAGAATGATGTTGCATGATTTGACGAAGGTGCAAAATTAACAATTGTCATTATTAGGACACGGCAGCAGCAGAAACCGGAAGTTCGACGTCGCTAATGTCACAGGCCGTCATTTGACCAAACCTTCAACTAGTTCCTTCCATTTCTGATAACCACACACACTATCAAAATTAATGTTATCTTAATATATTTTTTCTCCCCCATGGCAGACATTTTCGAAGAGGTGCTCTTTTTAAGTCCCTATCTCTTCCATCCTAGCCTCTTGTCATGCCCATTACGACCTCCTAGACTCCACCCTTTTTCCCCCCTTGGCACTACAGCCCCAGTAGACCTAGGCGTACCTCCATGAACTTCTCCGTTCACTTCGGTTTTTCTAGATCTTACACATACGGTAGGACTCCTTGGGCGGGTGATCAGCTCCTCGCAAGGCCTCTACCTGTACACAAACACAGAAAAACGCACACACACAAACTAAACATCCATGCCCTGAGTGGGATTCGAACCCACGATCCCGGTTTCCAAGCAAGCGAAGACCGTACATGCCTTAGACCACTCGGCTACCGTGACCGGTTAGAACCTATATTACCATTCATAATTATTATACGAGGTTAAACTGGAAATTTCAAAATGTCTTCTTATTAGCAGAGAATGTTCTGACGATGGAAACTTCTTTCATCAAAACAGCCAGCAACATAACAATTTTCCAGATACATACACTTTACAAGATGTAGCATAAATATAAGTCAAAATATTACCTGAAGTACAAATTTACGTCAAGAGCCGGCCGCAAGTGATGTTATGATATCCGTTCCTACCACTGAACATACCGGTTTACATGGTAAATTTCTTTGTTGTGTTATATCAAGAAAACAAAAGACTACGTACTAGAAGAAGAAAAGAAAGCTACATTCCAGTGTGTTTTCTTATTATCAGGATTCTCTCATTGCGCCTATCTTGATCCAGATCCTTGGGAACTGCCTGCGTTATAAGAATCAGTTGTAAAATCTTGTATCTTGTCCTTAGGCTGACGTGTGTGGTTGAAGTTCTACTAAACCTCTGCTACTCGTGCTTATAGATATGCCCAAAGGCCTGAATCGTGCAGAATTCTATGAAACTTCTTTACCCGCTACCAGATGTCACTCACAACACTCCACGTCACACACCAGAGTTGAAATTCTTCATCCATTTATTTTTAGCGCTTGATCTGGGCTAAGGCTTTTGGCATCCGTTCTACATTCTCCTTCCAACCTTCCTTCTCTGCCTCTATGCTTCTCACTGTTTTCTTTGATTCCATCTTCTGATTTACCTCAGATGTCAACTTTCTGATGTCGCCTCTTGGTCGGGGAGCTGACTTAAGTCTCTTAAGAGGAGGGGAAATATTTCCTCTCCATTTTTCACAAATTAAGCTTACAATACATCAGTTTGTTGTCGTAACGAGTTCGGTTTGAAACTGAGGAGTGTCGAAGCAGAAGTTTTAGAGCGTGTGTTTCGGAAGAGGATAGGAAACAATCCTGTATCTTCTAAACTCTACTGAATGTGAGACTCATTATCTGTTGACATGAGTAGGAATAACTGTTACATCACTGCCGTGTTAAAAATCTTTGTACATATATAACAGTTACGGAGGGCTTACTGACGTTTTGAAGTGCCGAGTGTTTTAGAGTTATAAATTGTACTTAATTTGCGTGGAAATCTCCAATATAAGTTTAATGTTTTATATACAAGTGCTCCACATGTAATGAAAGTGTATATACAAAGGACTATCATATATATTCTGGGTTTTAGTTAACAGTGATATAATTACAAGCAAGATATACGGAATTTGTGTTGTGAAGTGCCTTAGTTATAATCCAACACAATTATAAAATTATTACTGCAGCCATAAAAATCCGATGATTCCAGAAGGAAATTCATACCATTCAGAAATACTGAGGACAGAAATTCCGTCATATATCATCATTATTACTATACTGAGCTGACACACTTGTTCTGACCGTGGCCTCTGTGACGTCACAAGATGGCGCACTTGCGAAGGCCTCCACGCCGACCATTCGGACATCAGCGAAAGGTAAAAACAACAAAAATATACTTGGTTGTCAAACAACTAACAACAATGCAAGATTGTTAGTGTACTAATCGTAGAACTGTGAAGAAAGACATCACGACCCACTAAAATCTAAAGACTTTCATCACTTACTTCAATTGAAATATTTTATAAAGAATGCCGTCTTCTGGGATCTGGTGCCGTGAGAAGCGACGTTTCGGAGGAACGTCGATTCACACAAGATCTACACGGCGCCACATTTCAGAAGACGACATTCTTCAGAATCACTGCCATGAAAACCTCAAATCTTAAAACATATTTCACATCTAATGTTATAATGAATTGCTTTATTTTTCGAGATTTTCTGTGATATTTCTGGAAATAAAGAAGGCGGTCAGAAAGAAAGCAACTAATTGTTCGAACGGTTGTACAGGTGGCGAATGACATTCCACACCTCGTATGAACTCAAGTCATACTGCTCCATTACCATGAAGTAATTTCATAAAGTGCAAGAAATTAACAAATAATGGGACAAGCCGTGTCTGCTCTTTCGTCTGTACGCAAATTTTTGTTTATGAACTTACTGAACGAATTCCAATTAAAATTTGTTTGCAGGCGATTCATACCAGACGTTGCATTGTAAATTTAATTTTGGTTCCTGTTGTTCCAATTTAACATACAATTTATTCAAAATTCATAGGTTCTCAAACACCCTCAGTCTATGATCCTCCCTTAATGTCAGAGACCAAGTTTCACACCCGAACAGAACCACAGACAAAATTATAGTTTTGTATATTCTAATTTTTATGTTTTAGGACAACAGACGAGAAGACAAAAGGTTCTGGACTGAATGGTAGCAAGCATTACCCGAGTTCAATCGCCTCTTAACTTCCTCCTGAATCAGGTTTCGATCTGTTATCGTTGTTCCCAAATATCTGAACTGTGCCACATTTTCAAAACATCTGTTCCCTACCTTTATGTCATGATTTTGCCCTGCATTTTGGTGACGAGACAGCAACATATACTTAGTTTCTCAGTGTTTACTTCTGTGAATATATTGAATAAGCAGTCGCGGACAGCCGACAAGGGGTGACCCTCCAGCTTGGGGCTAACAACTCCTCACCGTAAAAAATTACTTTGTTACGAAAATGAACACAAAGCCTCGGACCTGAACGGATTCCTTGCATAAACGACCTAAGCTAAAGGAAATAGGCATGAGTTAAATGTGCTGCATATTGAAAAGCGCCGGTCACGATAGCCAAGCGGTCTGAGGCATGTACTGTTTTCACTCGCTCGGAATCCTGGATCGTGGTTTCGAATCCCACTCAAGGCATGAATGTTTGGTGTTTGTGTGTGCGTTTTTCTGTGTTTGTGGACAGGTAGAGGCCTTGTGACGAGCGAATCACCCGCCCAAGGAGTCCTACCGAATGTGTAAGATCTAGTAAACGGAAGTGAAACGGAGATTTGCATGGAGGTAGGCCAAGGTCCAAATTGGGGCTGTAGCGCAAAAGTAAAAAAATATTGAAAAGTATTTCAGACGGAAGTAATAATCCCACTGAAATTAAAACACACTCAATGAAACCTTTCTACTTCTTGTGCGAGACGCCCGTTACGAGCATCAAGCAAGTGCAATATGACCCGACTGATATGTAAACATCCGTAAGGACATTCTTAGTCTGTAGTCAGCCACCTACCGAGTCAGAGGTGAAGACATAAGATGATGTAATTGCTTGTTGTGCATGGTTGCCCGATAACCCAGTGTGCGTTGATAAATAAATTAATATTTTCAATATCAAATTTAATGAAAATCGAAGAGGACTATTTTCTGGTACGTAACGCCGTATCATTTGGTATAAGTTCACCGACATTTCGGAGGATAATACCGCCACCATGTTCAGGGTCCAAAATTAAGCCAAGCAAGAAACCAAGGAGACAAAATTTTCGCATCGGAAAAATCATACTGGACTATACGGTGTTACATTCCACAAGACAGAGCGCTTTCTTTTTCTTGGAGTAGGGTGAGATAGTCCATTTGGTACGTTGGCCACTAATTGTCCTATCGTACCAACCACGGATGATGGATGATGATGATAATTGTGGAGTAGTCGGCGGAATGAGAATTGGCAGGGGAAATCGAAGTAGTCAGAGAAAATCTGCTACAATGCCAACTTATCCACCACAAAACCCATACGGCCTGAACTGGGATGTAACCCGGGCCGCTGCAGTGGGATGCCAGCAACTAGCCGCCTAAGCTTGGCACGGCCTGACAGTCCTCTTCATATCCATAGCTGTCAAAACGTCAGATCCAGCGAAATCATAGTTTATTACGTGGTTTGAGATGTGAAGTACACGCATACTGATGGACATACATGACTTCCCAATTTTGGTTTAACTACGATTCTTCAGCAGCGTCAGTTATATAACTTCAAACGACTGAATTGCTGTGACACATCAATTGGATATCAGGTGTAATCTGCGTGGAAGAATTCATGATATACGCAAAAAGAAAACGTCAGTTAAGATAACCGATTTTGGGGCGACATCACGGCTCGAGACTTCCCAAACAAAACACATTAAGACACTACTGCTTTTGGCATTAGTTAGTCTTCCCTTGGCTCTGCGAATCTGGCAATTGAATGTCTGTACAAGTGTCAAAATTATTTCCAGTTCTTGCCCTTATTCCCACCTATATGTTCATAAGCACAATTCCATGGCACCTGGCCAAATGTCTTCACCGATTCTATCTACATGGTCGGCCTCTTCGTTCATTGAGTTCAATGCAGCCACGTGCAGTATAGAAACGAGACAAACGTCATATCCGCCGCACCTACAGTAGCATATAGGCCCCCTCGGAATCAGTGGGGGGCGGCAGGAAACACCTGCGTATTGATATTTTCCAATTAGGTCTGCGAGTCTGAGGACTCGTGTCTATGGCTCTATAGCCCGTGTGGATCTTGGTAGTTTTTTTTTCGGTTTCTTAATCTGTACACAGTAGGCAGGACTCCATGGACGGGGGTTCAGTCCGTCGCAAGGCCGCTACCTACACACAGATAAACACAGACACAGAATAAACGCACACAGACGTCCATGTCTTGAGTGGGATTTGAACCCACGATCCCAGGAATCGAGCGAACGAAGACAGTTCATGCCTCAGACCGTGCGGCCACTGTTATCTTATATTTATGTGTGCCAAAAATGCTATTTCAAATCAGGGGTATACACTGCTCATCGCGACTGCTGAAACTCTCAACAACAAACAGCATTAACCATTCGGTAATCGGGAGAGCTTGTATAGGGATGCAGTTATTTCCTCTGACTTTGGACGATACAGCTTAAAACAGAACGGGGTTGCTCCCTTCAAAATTATAGTTCAGCGCATGGCGCAGAAATGTTCTTATGAAGCTAACAGTCGTTCAGTTAGTCAAAATTTGTTCTGTATTTGTGGAACCAGAAGGTTTATTACCAAGTTCACAAATACGCACCACTGAAATTCATGTTGAGTCTGATATATATCCAATTTGACTGCCTTTGTGGTCTAGTGGTCAGAGTTCCTGGCTACAGATCCAGAAGTCCGGGTTCGATTCCCGGCGCTACCAGATTTTCTAAGTAGTGGATCTGGAACGGGGTCCACTCAGCCTCGTGAGGATAATTGAGGAGCTACTTAAATAGAAAAGTGGCGACTCCGGTCTAGAAAACCGAAAACACACGGTCGTGGGGATTCGTTGCGCTGACCAAGCGACACCCTCTATCAGCTAAATTTGGCACTAACTTGGCCTACAAGCTGCGGCCGCTCGGTCGGTATAGTTCGCTTGCGGATCAAAGGACACGGAGTTTGTTTATTTTATAAGACAAAGAGCGGGGACAGCTCAGTCGGTGTAGCGACTAGCTACCATTGTTGCTTGTGTACTCGACGCCGTGGTAACGATTTTACTGAGCCGTTTTATAGCAACGATAGGGGATACACATGTAGATACACGGACTGAAGGGAAGGATTTATGAAGCACGGCGTTGAGATGGGCTCAGGTGCCATGATGTACATACCAAGATTCATAAAGATTGGTTCAGGCGTTCAAAAGTTGATAGGGGAGATACACAGACGCACACAGCTTTGAGACCGAATAAGCCTAGTTAAATTCTTTCAGGATAAGGAAAGTAGGCTAAAAAGTAAAGCGGTTTCTGTCTGTGGCTTCCAGAGCAGGGCAATGCCCTTACAGATGGCGCCTGGAATACTGCCTACTGTCACACTGCAGAGAGACGCGCCGCTGTGCTAGTTACATGTTCCGGACATCCTGTGCTCATTTCATTTCTGCATACGGCTCGCGCCGCCCTCTCAAGGCTCTTAATTGGTGTCAAGGAAAACAAGTATTCACGGCGGTATCTATTGTCCTTGTTTATTTCACAATTGTCCGAGACATACTGCAACATGCCTGGTGAGTGGTGACGATTCATAGATCTCTTAATGACATAGTTATGTGGGGCGGGGGGCACGTGGTAGCGAAGTTGGTTGAGCCACTATGCTACAAGCTGGACGGTAGCGGGTTCGTGTCCCGATGAGGCGGATTTTTTCAATTGACCTAATCCTTCCAGGCGCACTCTGGCCCTGGGGTCGTCTCAGCCTCGGACAGAAATGAGTACCAGGAATTTTCCCGGGGGGTAAATGGCGGCCGGTGTGTAAGGATGACAAACTTACCGACATCTGTGAGCCGACTGTAGAGAGAAAATGCGGTGGCCTCGACGTCTCACACCCCTATGGGCCTTCACGGTCTGCTACAGGGACAGCTTTACCTGTTTTATATGGGCCGAAGTTAATTGTTCATTCCTAAGTTAGGAGAAGTGAAGTTTTCACTGTGGTCTGTATTCAACGCTCAGTCGCCTTGGTATCGTGTCTGAAGGTTCTAGGACGGCCGTCTTGATGGAGATGTCATTCTCTTCCCCACTTCAAGTAAATGCTTTGATGCTTCTTATGTAGGCTTCCTAATTTTTATTTATCAAAATAAATACCTTGCTGTATAGGGCTCCTAATTACCTTCTCAGATTATACCACTCGGAATTAATCAGAAAAACGTTCTCTCTATAATGGTTCACAAAATATCAGCCTACTACCCAAAGTGAATAAACAGACTTTTTCTTTGAACTGCTAACCCCTGCATAACATGGACAAGGCCGTCGGAATACTTCCTTATAACCACTTTGGACGGACCACGCGGAAAACACAACCTCTATATTTTTGGGAATGAGCATTTACAGCACCGTTGCACAACAACGGAAATTATTTGAGTGCCGTTTGCCTATCATTGCCGAGTCGTTGCCTAGCAAAGAACGTGCATTCTAACTTAGGTCATGTCACATTAATATAAGCTACTGAAAGCATCGATAAACAGAGCTAAAATAATAAATAATTATACAAGACATCGTAACATACCCAGAACACTCTACAATTGTGTTAATCAATAAACACAAGTGTTTATGTGCCACTGAATGATCTAGAAAGAGGGCACAATGCACATTTCAAGGGACAACTCGTCCACGATTACAATTCCAATCACTCTGACATAACTTCTTCCAGGCGATGCGACCTGACTAGCCCATCGTCTCTATCACTGATCTGAATGTCGCAATCTACCTCATCAAAGTAGATCTTCGCGTGCTGCCGAGAGCACACCTTGTCCAAGGGTTCTCTCTGTCTTCGAAGCGTTGGTTAGCGTACCCGTTGCTATGGGAACTCAGCAGTTCTGTCTCTGTTGTATAGGCAATTTCCTAGGTAGCAGTCTGCCTATATATTCTTTGCCACTGAAGTATGCGTTCTTATTGTAGCCGTTGCGTAGCAACGGACGTCATGTAATCCGGCTTTTAGGAGCCACCCCACAATACAGTGTGTCTCGTTTAAACTTCCCACATTTTAATTAATCATTGCGAACAAATTGTGATAAATTATGGATTATAATTAACACTAGATGAAAGAAAAACTCGAATAATTTTATTTCCGTTTTTCTTCGGTGAAGCTACAGTATCTGGCCGCGTATACCTTGGCATGTTAGAACAGTTCCTGTAACCCCAGGTAGCCGATCTGCAGCCTAACATAATCTTCCAACAAGATGGAGCCCCCCCCCCCCCTCACATTGGGGTCTGGATGTTTGGAGGTCCCTCAATGCCACCTTCCAAATCGTTGGATTGGACGTGGCGGACCAATTCAGTGGCCACCAGGTTCGGACCTCGCTCCGTTCGATTTCTTCCTCTGGGGTTACGTGAAGGACCGTGTGTTCGTGCCTTCAGTGCTGAACATTTCTTATAACCAATTTGTACGGACCTCACGGAAAACACAGTCTGCATTATTGAAGAAGACTGTTTACCGCGTCGTTGCCTAGCAACTTCCTATAGTTGCGTGCTCGTGTGCTGCGGGAATATGTTTACCCAGCCGTTGTCTAGCAATGGGTATACATGTTACACTATCTTTCTCAATTTTAATTTGCTTCCTCCTTTCTCCTTCAATTATTCTTCCTCTTTATTCTCGTTGCTCCCTATCATCCTCAATTCTCCTCTTAATTCATTTGTTTCTTCTCCTTATAACGTTGCAATTGTTACTAGTTCAGAACAAGAATAGAATATAGAATGATGGCTGGTTGCTTCATTGTGGAATCAACATTTCAGACAATGGAACATACACTGACGGACGTGGAGGTGGCTTTGATTTATTCATCTGACTGGAGGGATGAGGCAAGCAGATGAGGGTCAAATCTATTTTAAGGCCTTACCACGAAACTTCAGGAGCTGAAGATTTACTTGCATCCAACAGTAAATTCAGGATTATCGAACGCGAACCTGACGTTTCGCCGCTGAGTGAACGCGTCCCGCAAGGTACCGCTGATGACCTAGCGACAGTACTGTACTACTGGGGCTGACATCCCCTTTAATGACAGGGACGAGACGTGCTCTTTGTTAAATATTACAGCATTAGTTTCTAAGGAATATGACAATATATTTGATTTCTGTAGGTCACACAGACCGCCTCTGTGGTCCAGTAGTCATACAGATCCAGAGTTCCGCGTTCGATTCCCGGTACTACCAGATTTTCTGAGAAGTAGTGGGTCTGAAACGGGGTCCACTCAGCCTCGTGAGGATAATTGAAGAGCTATATCAAGGAAATAGCGGCTCCTGTCTATAAATCCGAGATTAACGGCTGTGGGGAGCCATTGCGCTGACCACCTGACACCATCTATCCGCAAAAGTTAACACTAACTACGCCGACAAGCGGTGGTGGCTCGGTCGGTATAGTTCGCTTGTGGGCTAAAACCACGGTGTTTTATTTATTTTTTTTTTTTGCGGGCCACACAAGCTGTCACATATTAGCGGTACGTTACTTGTCGCTTTTCCAACACTGGAACCAACGTTTCTGAGAATATGGGGATTGTCGAATAGTTACGATTCGCATTGTCACTTGTCTGATGTATATTTTAGGAAACGGTGTAACTGAATCATCTGTGTCTAGGTTACGAGTTGGATGACCAGAGTTCGATGTCCGTCGGCAGGAACAGGCTTGTTCTCTCTTTGTTACCGGTCCAGATCGACGCTCGGCTGCTCCCAGCTTCATAATCAATAGGCAACGGTTTCTTGTTCGATTTCCGGCAGGAACAATTTTTTTTTTTGTCAGCAAGTCTGGATGACACCCCGTCTCGCTTCAAATGAATAACGGGTTGGGATTCGATTCTAGACAGGGTCAGAATTTGTACCTTTGTCGCCGCGTCCTGGCGAGCTCTTGGCATCTCCCAGCCGCGTATCTAATGAAAAAAGGGTTCGGGTTCGATTCCCGGAAAGAATGGAGAATTTGTTTTCGGCAGCTCGTCCAGAAAGGATTAAAGCCTCATCCATCCTATTTTATCAGTACCGAGGTCTCTTTTTTTCCGGGGATAAATTCGAGGGGAGTAAAGCTAATCACCGCCGGTCACGGCAGCCGAGCGGTCTAAGGCATGTACTGTCTTCGCTCGCTTGGAAACCGGGATCGTGGGTTCGAATCCCACTCATGGTATGGTTGTTTAGTTTGTGTGTGCGTTTTTCTGTGTTTGTGTACAGGTAGAGGCCTTGCGACGAGCTGATCACCCGCCCAAGGAGTCCTACCGAATGTGCAAGATCTAGAAAAACCAAAGTGAACGGAGAAGTTCATGGAGGTAGGCCTAGGCCCACTGGGGCCGTAGTGCCAAGAAAAAAAAATCTAATCACCTAGAACCGAAGTTAAGAATATCCGACTATGTACCTCCACTCCCCAAAAGTCTTTGCGGCACTGTGTTTGTGTAATCATAAGGATAATTTTACCTTCACTTCGCATAGATTACACCTGAAATAAACCCAATACAATGGCACAGAAGCTCATTCTACTGCTCTTTTCATATATTTGAGAGTTGTAGGACTGCGTGGTGGTTTAGTGGTCACAATACAAGATTATGGCACAAAATGGCTGGTGTATGATGATGATTTGTGGCATTAGTTTTGAAATGTAGGACAGTAAAACAACAATCGATCATTTCGAGACACAAACAGAGTCAACTCCCGAAACGTGGTATACATTAAGTAATGTAAATACATTGTTATTAATCAGCCACTATTATAATCTTACAGGAGAACAACAAATCTTTCTCTGTATTTGGAAAATCCAGGATTTGATTCATATCATAAACACTGGTTGATTGTTATTATTAGTGGTTTTCTTCAGTCCCTTCAGGCAGGTGCCTCAATGGTTCCTTAGATAAACCATGTTATCTTGCACATTTCGTTCCAATTCAACAATTACAATCAGGCGTCGAGAAAGTTTTGGAAATCTTGAAGCAAG
Source organism: Cryptotermes secundus (assembly GCF_002891405.2). Classification (NCBI taxonomy): domain Eukaryota; kingdom Metazoa; phylum Arthropoda; class Insecta; order Blattodea; family Kalotermitidae; genus Cryptotermes; species Cryptotermes secundus. The sequence goes on from NW_019720165.1 coordinate 695,922, forward strand.
TTTAATATTTTGGTCGACATAGAAAGGCGCAGCAGCATTTTCTAAAACCTTGTTATCCCTTTTCCTTCTGTTCTGCATGCAAAATTAGATTCCTTCTTTTCTAGAACTGTTGTCCTGAATACAAGCACGTTAAGCACAAAGCAGTGGAGAAATTTAATTTTAGAATCGACTGCCATGACTTATTGATTGAGTTGTTCTTAACGTCTTCAGTTGATATTCGCTCTTCCATGTGTATCACAAGCGCTCGAGTGAGATTCCCAGAAATTTGCAACAGAAATCCCGAATTCCAGGTGGTAAATAAATCTCCAAAATTTACTGGGAGCCACTGGTGAACAGGCGACCTAATTTTCGACGAAACAACTGTTGAGTCAGCAAGTCTACCTTCCAATCGGAAGTATTTGGTTATAATCCAGACCAGGGCATGGTTACTGTGACTGCCTTTATTCACTGTTTCACTGAGTCTCGAGATTAAGAACTGGATATTTTAAAATAAGTCACTATCAGCTCCTTTCAAATCCACATTTATTCATAATTCATTATCATCTTCCTATTTTGACTTTATACAATCTCTGTATATGAAATATAATCGCCAAAAAACCAAATAAAAAATCAAGTCATAAAAATCTCGGTTTGAATATCGGCCCCGAGACCTACTATTTTGACCTTGAACGTTAGTGGGTTTCCTCCGTTCCTCCAGGCAAATAATAGACCTGCCTTGAAAGATATTAATTTCCAGGTTAATATCCGTCAGCTTATTCGATAATATGTAACGTTTCCAGTTGAAGAGGAATGATTAAATAAACCAAGAAGCATATACCGAACGTCTGCGTCTCTACTCCAACACGTTTATTTCCAGTGTCTCTACCCTTAACAAACAAAGAAACAAATAAACTCCGTGGCCTGTAGTCCGCAAGCGAAGTATACCGACCGACGGGCTCCCGCTTGTCGGCGAAGTTAGTGCCAACTTTAGCGGACAGAGTGTGTCACGTGGTCAGCGCAACGGATCCCACCGGCCGTTAATCTAGGTTTTCTAGACCGGAGCCACTGTTTGCTTGAAATAGCTCCTCAATTATCCTCACGACGCTGAGTGGACCCCGCTCCAGACCCACCACTTCTCAGATAATCTGGTAGCGCAGGGAATCAAACGCGGGATCTCTGAATCTGTAGGCAGGAACCCTGACCACTAGACTCATGTCTCACTTCTATATACCGCAGTTACAACTTCAACTGCGAATAATTTTATTTTTCTTTGGTGAAGCGGACCACTAATTGAATAACATTGACATGTATTTCAAAGAGCACTCAAAGAGGTCTGGAGGTGCATTAACAGCACCTGACGTCACTGTTCTATTTATAAACTTGAATATTGCAGGCTTGGATTCATGTCATGTTCTTTTAATGACACTTCGGACGTCGGGAATAGCTGTATACTTTTAATAATTTCAAATCATGCTACAGAAACACCGCAGCCGTTCGTGCAGTAAGTAACTACACAACACATGCAGTTCATAATCACGAAACTTGGGCATACAACAACAATATGCTCTTTATAATAACAACAATTATAATAAAAATTCGCGTGCGTCATGCGACTTTTCTTATGAGTATTATGCGACAAACGGATAAAAACTTTTTCATATTTCCTTCGTAATTATTCGTTTCTGGTTTCTGTTAGTTTATCCACAAAATAGATTATGGCTTTCAGATCTAGATAGCTGGGGCGTTAACTTCTCCTTGAACCCGCGCTGGGTTTATCACAATTTCGTTATTCCTTTATTCCTCACTCCTTGGTTTTAGTCCGCAAGCGAATTATACCGACAGAGCGACCGCCGCTTGCCGGCGAAGTTAATGCCAACTTTTGCGGATAGAGGGTGTCCTGTGGTCAGCGCAACGAATCCCCACGGCTGTTAATCCTTGAAATAGCTCCTCAGTTATCCTCATGAGACTGAGTGGACCCCATTCGAGACCAACTAATTCTCAGAAAATCTGGTAGCTCCAGCAATCGAACCCGGAACCTCTGGATCTGTAGACAGTAACTATGATAATTAAATCACAGATTCCCCATGAAGTAGGAGTAGAAATGAGGGCAGAAGCAGTGTGGACGCCATCTATTATCTTCTAAAGCACTTCATTTTAACAAAGGTATTTCCAGTGCCTTCAAACATCATACACGTCGAGTCCAATAATGAAACATGTAAGAATGAATTCGCCAGCCTATATTGTATTTTTTTTTTATATTTGTAGGTAATTTCTCCATGCATCCACCTAGATTTGAAAAGTAATTTCCAACACTGACATGAACTACATTTCTAAATTGGATTCAAATTCGACATGGAGCATGAGCCATAATAACAGACAATTATTCACGTATACGCAGTATCAGACATAATGCAGAGTGAAGGGATTTTCAATAACAGATTTGTATTGACAATAAAAAAATCAAGGGCAATAATTAACACCGACTGGCAAATAACGCGTATAAAATTATATGTACAACAAAATGAACCCATCTTTACATTTGTATTGCCACGTGTAGGAAGGTACGCGTGGCGAAAATAACGGGTTCTAATTCGAATGACTGGATTTATTGGCACTTCAGTTACAAATTCTCTTAATCACACTTAAATACAGCGCTAGCGCTGATTTAAACAATTTCCAGTTCACCGTTGCACACGCATTAGAATTCTCCATCTTCACTAGTCGTCTCCTGGCAACGGATCTCAACACAGAAACTAGCACTTCAAAGCATTATGAAGTCCTCTTGCCAGTCGCCTTCAATCACCCTCTCCTCCTAGTTCCAGTTCCCTCTGAACTTACAGCTCACAGTTCTCGTTATATATCCGCGGCACGGATCTTATAGAAAACACAGTTCTGTTGTTGATGACGTCACCGCTTTGCATAATACGGTGCGATACCCGGAAATAAATTTACCGAAACGTTGCTAGAAACGGATTGCATAACCCCTTTGTTCTACTGTTGCTTGGTGTAGACCGCATAGAAAACAGTTTCCGTTATACTGCAGCATATTTGGAAGTGCTTACTGATCCGTTGCCTGGCAATGTTTTTATCATATCTGTTACAGTATTCTATTCGTAGTTACGTCAGAATTGTTACTGAGTTCTAGATATTTCAGCGGTTAAGAATCATCTTGTACGAATTTCTTTCAACCTGAAAATATACTGTGGCATGTGTGCTGAAAGACAAAATTGTGAAGTCAAACAATGGAGTAAATGGGAAGCAAAGTTCTCTACGCGGTCCGTGCTGATAGTTACATGATGCAAAAATAGAAGAACTGTCGAGAGAGCTGTTTTCTATTCGGTGCGGAGTATCTCCGAGCGGAAGTGAGTTTGAAAGACCGCCTCTGTGGTCTAATGGTCACAGTTCCTGGTTACAGATCCAGAGTTCCTGGGTTGCATTCCCCGCGCTACCAAATTTTCTGAGAAGTAATGGGTCTGGAATGGGGTCCACTCAGCCTCGTGAGGATAACTGAGGAGCTATTTCAAGGAAATCGCAGCTCCGGTCTAGAAAACCGAATTTAACGGCCGTGGGAATTCGTTGCGCTGACCACGCGACACCCTCTTTCCGCTAAGGTTGGCATTAACTTCGCCGACAAGCGGTGGTAGCTCAGTCGGTATAGTTCGCTTGCGGACTACAGGCCACGGAATTTATTTTGTTTTTGTTTTTGGAGGTGATTTCGAATGCTCCCTCCTCTAACACTGCGAGTCGCAGGAGGCGAAGAGAATGGAGCTCAGTGTCTGGGAGTATAACTATGATATCCTGTTCCTGGGGGATATCAATATGGAGACCTGGCCCACCAGGTTGGAGGAGTCTCCAATCTGAGAGAGTAAAATATGGTCATGAGTCCCGCGGGACTCGGACCCGAGAATGACTGTACTGTCGAGGACCAGCAGCAAACGTATACGACACACTCGTCCTCTGGCCAGAAATGGCGCTCCACATAAACAACCCCGAAACTGTCTGACAGTAATAAAAAAAAATCTGATCTTGGGGCCCACATAGGTGCCTGATACCAAGACAGAATGACCAGCTGACCGTCGGTCGTAACAAAACTTCGACTCAGACTTCGTGAATTAGTTCAGCATTTAGAAGCCAGTTAGTACAGATCAGGAGCTGCAGATGAAAGGTGCCAGCCAGCGAGGACAGGAGCCGTTGGACACGAAGCCGACGACGCTACAGAGTTGGAAGCCGCTACCAAGCAGCGGAATGAAGACCCTGACTGATAGCACTACTCTGTGTGTGAAAGTGATTTGTAAAATGTAGTCACGAGTCGTTTTATTGTTCAATAAGGCCGATTACCATTCCAAACCACGTCTGTAATCATTATACACGTAATAATTCTTTTACACATTTAATTTTGCGTCTCAACGGATCCAGAATTGTAGTGTTAACATTAGTTTTTACATGGCTGTACAAATCTTGGCATGAGAATAAGACAAGGACGCGTGCCCCTGGCACAAGAACATAACACAGAGATTCCGAACAGTATATACAGTAGGTCACAGCAGTTTCCTTATCTCTTATTTCTACCCCTGTGGACATGAACTGAGGAACATGGTGCGCAGTAACTGTAAGAGAATAAGTGACATGACTTACCAATTTTTCTTCTTCTACGTCCACCCCACCTTTTTCAGAATTCTTCGGTTTTGATTTTGGTGGTGAAAACGTCGAGATTTTCCAGTGTTTCTTCCGTCGTAATTGATAGTCCTGAAACCCCATATCACAATGCAATAATTCTCAGTTCCTAGGTACAACCATATATACTCTATATATACTATATATACTCATATACTCTATTCAACAGCAATGGTTACTTCAGATAGTAGTAACAACATTAACTGAATTTTCTATCTCTGACTCTTCTCAGTTATGCCCACGTTAGGAAACAGACAACAGAAATTACAGAAATTGTCGTTTTCCTTGTCATCAAACAAACAAGCGCCTGTAGTCCGCAAGCGAACTATACTGACCGAGCGAGCGACCGCCGCTTGTCTGCGTATTTAGTGCCAACTTCAGCAGGTAGAGTGTGTCGCGTGGTCAGCGCAAATGATCCTTACGGATGTTGATCTCCGTTTTCTAGACCGGAGCCGCTATTTCCTTGAAAAAGCTCCTCAATTATCCTCATGAGGCTGAGTGGACCCCGTTCCAGACCCATTACTCAGAAAGTCTGGTAGCGCAGGGAATCAAAGCCGGAACCTCTGGATCTGTAGCCAGGAACTCTGACCATTAGACCACAGAGGCGGTCGTTTCCGTGTCAACAACATAGGTAAAAGTCAGGTAAAGCTAACCCTGTAAGAGGCCCATAGGGTTGTGAGACGTCGAGGATCCCACATTTTCTACACAGTCGTCTCACAGCTGTCGGTGAGGTTGTCAGCCTTACGCGCCGGCTACTCTTTACCCCCAAGAATATTCCTGGTACTCATTTCTGTTAGAGGCTGAGTCGACCCCAGGGACATAGTGCGGCTGGATTAGGTCAATTGAAAAACCCACCAAATCTGGACTCGAACACGAGACCTTTCGACTTGTAGCATAATGCCTAAACGAACTACGCCAAAATTGAGAAATAGGTTATACTTATATAATAAAATTGACTCAATCCTAGACCCTCCAATCCATTCTGAATGTACTCTGGTACATAAACAACCACAGGACATATGAAGATCTACAAAACACTGTGGAATATCAAATACTTAAGAAATTTAGAAAATCTCACTACTGGACAATAGCGAAACTACACATAGACTGAAAAAAATACACCGTCGTAACTCTACCAGAGAGACCTGAGTAAAACCTCATTACACGAATTAAAATGATCCCTAAGCGAACAAAAAACATCTCTTTGGAAGTCGTAGCTGCGGTACCCATCTCCAAAAGTACGGCGTACATTTCGAATCTTTCGGTGATCTCCACTAGGTCCGCGCTGAGAGACAAGAAGTGGAATAAGTACATCTATATTGTTCCTTTCCGTAGCTTAAACATTAAACAAAGAACAACGTTTAAATTAAGGAATTAAAGTGAAATATTCTTCGGAGCAGCATACTGTGGTTCGTGTTACAGTCCATCTCGTGCACCACTTTGTGTATAAAGGAATTTGTTACTTCAGTGCAGCCACATAATTTCGGCATTACGTCATCGACAGGCTACATTTATATTACTTTGAAAGTAATTTCTGTTACTGTTATACACCGGCCAATGCTGACAAGTGTTTTCTAAAACGACATATACTAAATTATTTTTATACTCCTGTTTATGTTGAGAGGAGCGGACGAAGGAATACATTACTTTACTGTCTTACTTCATTGCCAAAATGTGTTAAATATTTGGAATGTTTGAGTAAATTTATGTTCAGAATTAAATCCGGTATGTTATAAATCATCTGATCACAGTGGCCACGAAGTCTAAGGCATGAAGTATCTTCGCTATCTCGAATTCTGGGATCGTGGTTTCGAAACCCACTCAAGGCATGGGTGTATGTGTGCGCGTTTATTGTGTGTTTATATTGTTCTTTGTGTAGGTAGCGGCCTTGCGACGGGCTGATCTCCCATTCAATGAGTCCTACCGACTGTGAAAAATGATTACGGAACTGTAGAAGAAAGCAAGACCCAACAAAGGGCTCGAGATTCATTGATGACTGCATGAATGTTACAAATCGTCATGCATTTATGGGTTACTGCACTAATTTATTTCATGGTAAACCTGTCGATGACTGCTTTCTATATCGGGTGTCCGGATGAAAGGTATCCAAAATAAAAAATGTATATATCGGAAAGTAATTGTCATCCACGTATCCTGTTTGTGTCATCGGAGAGGAAAACCCTGTAAGTTTTTGTTTTCTTGCCCGGCTTACGCGCATGCGACTTCACATTTTTGCCACCATGTTGGGAATCACTTGGACAGAGTGATAGCTGGGAGATAGATCGGCAGAAGTGGACCAATTGTTTGGCCTCCTAGGTCGCCACATTTAACCCCACTGAATTTCTTCTTGTGGAGTTATATGAAGAACATTTTCTACCAGGTTAAGATCAATGACCTGCAACACCTGAAAGCCCATCATAAGGGACGCTGTGACCATGGTAACACCAAACATGCTGGATCATCTGGATATCTGTCGTGCCACCAAGGGAGCCCACCCATAAATGTGTATAATAAAAACATTCTGAAACATAACTATTTTATTTTGGATACCTTTCATCCTGACACCCTGTATTTTACTCGTCTCTACGAGTCTTTACTTGCCGTGAAACTAATTCAGCACTTCAAACGACCCAGTGCTTCACAAACACATGGTCATTTATAAAATATTGGGTACACTTTTTAACACATAAATTTAATCAGACATTCCAAACACTTAAAAATTTCAACAGTGAACTAAGACAAGGCAATAATAACACCACCACCACCACACTATTTTCAACATCAGTCTTACCAACTGGCCAACGTGAAACGAGGCCAGTTACGCTACAAATAATATAAATATAAGTGTGTAACCAGGTCGCTAAAATACTGGACTCGGAATCATGAATTTCTTGTTATTTTACTAACCGTCGAAACGGCTAATAAAATAATCAGGACTTTAAAACACATACAAACAAACAAACTCCATGGCATGTAGTCCGCAAGCGAACTATACCAACCGAGCAACCGCCGCTTGTAGACGAAGTTAGTACCAGCTTTGGCTAATAGAGAGTGTCGCGTGTTCAGCGCAACGGATTCCCACGGCCGTTAATCTCGGCTTCCTAGATCGGCTTTAACATACATACAGAATGCAAAAAGCTAAAGATATGGTAATCCCTGGACATAAACTTAGTTTTTTAAACACCCAGTGCCTACTATTCCCCGTTCTAGAAAGATGCAAGGCTAAAAGCAGCACTGACAACCGAGTCAGAAGAGAGCATTGTCTGTGCGAGATGTGTGATGCGTAGCTTTGTGACATCTCAAGGATCAAGTGCGCTTCTGATGGCACCAAGAAACCTTCATTAATCTTTCAGCCCATTATCGGCTGTCTGAATTTACTGAAAAGTATCTTCATAAAGTTCAGCCTTTGTATCGCAGTAACTTGCGATTTCATGGGAAGAACTCATCAATCTTGTGTGACAAACGAAAACATTACTCTCAAATCTCAATTTGTGTTCGCTTTCATTAATGATACAGATAGAATAAGTAAACAGGTTTTGTTATTGGTAAGAAACACGCGAGAACTGCGTAATTACATTCACCTCAGTTGGTATATAACACAATGAAACCGCTACATATATCGTGAAAGAACAAGTATAATATAAATAAATAAATATTAAATAAACTTCCGATGGTTAGTACACGAATTATTTTTTTTATTGCTAGTGGGGTGGGACTAAGTCCCTTGTACTGCGGCCACTTCTGGCCTATTGTACCAGCCCCAGATGATAGGTGAGGGTGATTGTGGAGCAATTGGTGGAATGAAGATTGGCAGGGGAAACCGAAGTACTCGGAGAAAACCCGCCCCAGCGCCAATTTGTCCACCACAAATCACACTTGACCAGACCGGGATCGAACCCGGGTCGCCGCGGTGGGAAGACAGCGACTAACCGCTTGAGCTATGGCGCGGTCCCTAGTATACGAATTATATATACAAAAAATTCTGAGTACAATGCGAGACGTTGTCACTAACATCTGAAACATAAAAAAATTGTTGCCTCTGTAACGACAAAAATCACATGAAGAAAGGTCTAGAATAAACACTCGAAATGTAGTGAATATTGAATATCTCCTGGACATTGTATAATAAACTGTACTGCACAGTAACAAATGAACCATTAATGTTGATTCTGTTTGGAAGCGATGATATGTCAGGTGTGAGCTGTATTGTTTGTGTAGACAGGATCAATATTAGCATTGAATTTGACTGGAAATTCTGAAATGATCTAAGATCAATCACTGCCATTAAAATTAAAAGTAGAACCGTTTCGACTGAATTCCATATTACATGCTTATATACATTTTTAACTATCTTACATTATATATATGACAGATCTTACATGAATATAAATTTCTTTATTAAAATCCGCCACAACACAACAAAACAGTTGATATTTAACAGTATTTTGCTACATGTTTCTGCTTTTTAGAAAGCATGTAGCAAAATACGGTTAAACATCAACTGTTTTTTTGTTGTGTTGTGACGAATTTTAATAAAGAAATTTATATATTTAACACAACAAGATGCATCCATTGAAAATTACATGAATCCTTCGCAAATTTTAAGGAGGTAGTTCGATTTATTTTGAGTACTTAATTAAAAACACAGGACTTCGTATTCTGGGCAGATTATGTGCTTGAACGTGTGGCCAACCACAATAAAGACAGTAACTTTCAGTACCTACTAAAATAAATCCCATGCCCAGAAATGTATACGTAACAACTTGACTATGTAGTACGCCTTTACAAAATAACCATTCTTTCAATGTTGCATAGAGACGACCAAACAATAGCTTAATGTATACAGCGATCCATCTTCAGAATCGTTTACATTCATGATGCGTATACTATCTTACAATATTTGTTAGCGAAATTCGTGACGTCATTACACCCACATCCCTACAGATATATTTGATTGATTCTGTAATAAATTTTGTTCAACTGCGTAAACGTGAAATAAAGATGGAAAGGTGATCATGAATGCTAAGGATCTAAGGATTTGGCAGAAGGGGCTCGTTCTTTTCTCGAGGCAGACTATTGTCACGGAAGCCTGAGGAAAATAAAAAAAAATATTCTCAGATAAGATGGCTGACAACTTAGTCGGGATTCATATCACGCGAAATCACAATCACCTCCCTCAGTCAATAAAGACCTTAGCCAATAATGCTAAATTTTTAAATCTACACTGAAGAGGTTCTTATGTCAACATTCTTTTTACTCAATGAATGAATATTATCAGTATACTGAAGACAAGAATGTATAGTCCATCTGCTATTTAAATGGTTAATTTAATTTCCATCCTGTATAAGAATTATTTTTAACAACTAATACTAATACAAGGTATTAATAATAGTATTTTACGTCTGTACCTATGGAATTTTTATTATATACTAATTTTTTCAATTTTATGAATCGTATATTTTAGACTGCTATCGAATTATATATATCATGATTTAGTTTTGACAACATGATCGTGACAATGGTAACTATTTACCTGCGTTAGTTACTGCAGTACATATAGTAACATGACATGTTCTACATCCTAGGCACATTGTGACCAGAGAGGATTCATGGAATTTTAAAATAAATGAATGAATGAAAAGTTACCTGCCCAATAGATATCCGGAGAGCTAATGCTTGTTCCGATGCTGAATGATTATCCGAGGGTACAGTTAACCAAAAAAATAACGAAACGCTCTGTGAATCAGATTTTCTGTAGCTACTCGCATGAATGAAACGGAGTTTACGAATGTGTAGAACTATACCTGCACTCCATCGTGGGTGTTTCCCGTGGGGCGCATACTTAAGAAGAGACACTTCACCTTTACGAATGATACCAACAACAGAATCTCTGTTTTTACTGCTTATGCCGAGTTGAATTAGAGATGAAGTGTATTTTGTTATAAACTAAAGGATTGGTGTAATTCCATATAAAACTTAATTTCTTTTCCTTATGTGTTCTAGTATTTAGTTTACTCACGTTTGACTACACTAGTGACATACATCAAGAACTAGTAAAAACATCATAATGTTTCAAAATTTCCTTAAACTAAACAGTCCATAAAACGCAACGATTAAATAAATAATAATAGCAGCAATAAGAGAAATTAAATTAAACCAAATTCTTATTTATTTACGTGCAGAATTAACGACCCAAAGGTAATTGTAAAACGGTAAAGCTATCCCTGTAACAGGCCGTGGAGGCCCATAGGGTTGTGAGACGTCGAGGCTCCCACAGTTTCTAGGCAATGGGCTTAGAGATGGCGGTGAGGCTGCCAGCCTTAAGCTCCGCCCCCCCCCCCGGATTATTTCTGGTACTCATTTGTGCTAGAGGCTGAGTGGATACCAAGGCCACAGTGCCGCTGGAAATATTAAGTAAATTGAAAAATTCGATAACCTCATCGGGGAATGGAACTCACGAACTTCAGGTTTGTTACATAGTGCCTCAATCAACTGCGCTACCGCGTGCCCTTAATAACCCAAAGGGAAATTAAAAAGTAAGCATGAGTAAAGGGAAAACAAAAACAATGAAAACAATGCAATTTATATAATAATAATTTAGAGCAATATATTTGCTATTAGTTCCATAAAATGCTGGAAAATTCTTGAGTAGCTACAGAATTGGCGGCTCCTCAAGAAGGGCTCAGCTCCATGAGTAAGTAAGTTCAGTTTTAAACAGACCACAAAGCAACTGAACAGCTATACATAATCTTGGGTATTACTACCTTCCTGGATTAATTTTTATTTTAGAATATTATACATGGAGAAAGTTAGAAATCAATTATACAAAGTCCAATGCACCATCGTCAGAACTCTTTAGAACGTTAATTAAGCTTGGTAGTTGTCTACAGGCCTTTACGGTTGGAACGAGAGGCTATCTATATTTGCCATTATATTCTCAAAATTTAATCTTATTTAAGCTCTTTCTTTGCCTCGTTTTTCTCTGAATGTTGGTAACGGGCAGTTTCAAAAATGCGCCTATAAACGCCATCATATTCTTCCGTTTGTCTGTCTGTCCGTTCGCATGTAACAACTCAAGATCTGCTGAGGGGATTTTCATTAAACTTGATATTATGGAGTTCTGTTAAGGTTTATCTCTACTTTCTATGCTTGGATAAAAGTACATAAAAATAACGGATATTCTGTCCGAACACCTACACGCTTTGGGCTTATCTTTAGAATAACTCGGTAAATATTTATCGGAATGAAAAATAATTCTGAACAGACGTTGTACAGATAAACGAAACACGTATTTTTCTGACAAGTTCACATTCTTCCTAAAGTTTTACGAATTTCCAGATAATTAAACAGAAGAGAAAGAATTCGCCAAAATTGTTATACAATTCGTACATTTCCTAACATATTTTATTTCATCTCAAAGGTAGGCATATACACACAACCACCCCCACCAGAGCACTAAAATGGAAGAGGTTTGCCTGTCAAGTTTTCAATCGATACCAACGCATGCGCAGAAAAATTTAGCAGCAGTAGAGACAAACTGGTACATTGAGTACAGAACTAGCGAGGATATACAACACGCATTACACAACCCGTCTGGCATTCAAGACACACAGAATAGAAGTGGTATACAAGTCTACGCCATTTTATTTATTTCTGTTATCGTGGTTTGTTATTATTTGCGTGGGCTAGAAGCCATATTTTGATTAACGGTTGCTACAAGCTAGGTCAGAGTGTCGGTGGTAGGTCCAGTAAAAAAAAACGGATCCAGTTGTGAACCTGTCCTCATCAAGAACAGTTTGTGAACTTGCTATGAAGACAACAGATTGTGAACTGATTTACGTTTCATGAGAATTCAGTGGGATTATATGTAAGTTAATGGAAATAGAAGTGTACACTAAGTGAGAGTGTTTTTTATAATTAGCAAATTTATTAAATTCCTTTAACTTTTTAAAATTATAGTAACAGTGAAGAACATTGTAACGAAGACAAGAGATAATGCCTTGCTACCTCAATGTTATCTGAGATCCCTTGGAACACCATAATCCAGACTGTAGTGAAACTGGCATCCATATTGCTCAAACGTTACCAAGATGATGTCAACAGCAACCGACCATATTGTGAGCAACTTCTGCACAATCCACTCCTGCAATCACTATTATTATGCTTTCTTTTACTAGGAGCTAGTGTTAAAGACAGTTTAAAAACGGCCGAATACATGGTGCAGAAGCGAGAGGCGGGAGCATGTCGTAACATGATTGGCTACAGCAGCCACCAATACAGTCAGCAGGGCTACAATAAGCTCTTCACACAGGTAACACTTTCTAACAGGCCTGCCAATATAGTGATTCATTTATTTTTCAATCTTGATAGTATCGTAGAAAAAAAAAATCCATCCTGTAAACGGTTTTGTTCTATGGGAAAAAAGTAAAATATAAAGTTCTCCCTGCGCTTAACTAATTAAGCAATACGTCATGAAGGCGTATGAGGAAGTGAATGTATATATTCACGTTTTCTTGAACTCAGTTGTGCTTTGAGGTGATGGTAAACTTCGCGCCTCGGCCTCTTTAACCTCGGGGAAAGAGCCCCCGGTTATCATTAAATATGAGTTTGGGTGGACCCCAGAGCCGGTCTGGACAAGATAGAGAAGTGAAAATTCGTAACTACTGGGATTTGAACTCCGACCCCTCGGTGGTCAAGCCCGTAATCAGTCGCCATAACGACTGCGCTATCCTGGGCCTTTCAATTATTTCGAGAGAGTAACATTTAAACAAATACAAAATAACTTCTGCTGGAAGCTTCCATTAGTCTTAGGGCAAAACTAAGGGCCGTGCCACAGCTCAAGCGCTTAGTCCCTGGCTTCCCACCGCGGCGGCCCGGGTTCGATCCCGGGTCTGGTCAAATGTGATTTGTGGTGGACAAAGTGGAGCTGGGGCAGGTTTTCTCAGAGCACTTCGGTTTCCCCAGCCAATCTTCACTCCACCAATTGCTCCACAATCACCCTCACCTATCATCTGGGGCTGGTACAATAGGCCAGAAGTGGCCGCAGTACAAGGGACTTAGTTCCACCCCACTAGCAATAAAAATAATAGGGCAAAACAGATAAGCGATGTAGAGTCAGAAAGAAAGGCAGAATCTTTTATCCCCTTTAATATTAAGTTACTGTGTTCCAATTTTTTGCGTGTGAGTGTCAAAGATGAGTGTGCTTCAGTGGGAATGTAGGTCAGACCGTTTGTCGCTTATCTACAAACTATCCAGGAATTTACCCATTGCTAATGATGAAAATGATAAGCGACACTCAGGATAAATGGCACTAGTCGAAAATGTACGAGAACGCATGTACCACTTGCATGCAAATCAACTATCCTCTCTGTGAGCCTGCTTGCTCTGAAAGCCTTGTATCTGTGAAACAAGTTTGGCACTTCATTCTGAATCAGACTGTACATGCCTTAGAGACGCGTTCCATGCACTTCATCTTCACTGGCCCCCGTTTTCAAGAACTGAACATGCAGATATATTACAGAGACATAAATTATCTTTCCTTGTATTCTGGTAAAAATTGTTGAAACAAAAATATATTTCATAAAATCTTCTGTTATCGGTGAGAAATGTATTTTAATATAATTTGTTATTCGTATTTTATATTATTAAAAATGTTTATTACAATCATTACATATCTGAACTAAAAACCATCAAAATTTCATATTTAATTATATCTTATTATTTGAAAATTAATAGTTCATTTGTCTCCGTATTCATAAATTGGAGATATTAAGTCCTGTTTTTCTAAATAAAATTATTCATATACTAGACTTAAATTAAGTAAGATCCCTTCAGTAGAATACTTGATTGTTTCTTGAATTTCTTTAACAGCTAATCGACTATCAGCTTCTCAAGAATGACTCTGTTCTACGGAATTAGTGGATATTTCCGATACATAATATGTGGGGGGGGGGGTACCCGGATGGAATCTCCGACCGACCTAAGATTATTTATTTTTCTTTATACATTTCAAATATATTCTTTGAGCTTCGCCCTAATTCATAACTGTCACCATCATCGTACCTAAGGTAACCTACACAATTAAAAATAAGTCCCCGAAAACCTACAAGAATCTTACCATTAGGTGCTTATGTTTTCTTGGAGCTGTTTATAGATGTGGAGAACACACCATAGAACAAAGCCATTTACTTTAATTTTATTGACTGAATACTGTCAAATTCTCTATACCAACCAATACCTCAAGCTACGTTTATAGAAATTATAGATATTGCTTCTGCCAGCCATACTTCTTTCTTCCTCTTTTTTTTTTTTTGCACGGTTTATTTGAAATAATTTGCAATTGCTTAAAAATTGAAATTTAATTTATTTTCGGTTAATTTTAAAAATCTTTATCAAGAATCTTAAGTTATTTAGCGTAGAACGCGAGATTTAGAATTAGATGAATCTACAGTGGCGTATTTCAAGGTAGTATCTCGGCATTTTTCTGGAGAACCTAAAGAGAACAGCGAAAACCATCGAGGATAATCTGTCCCAATTGATAAGGAGCAGCCTTTAGTTTCGGGAGTGGACCAAGTGATTCTCTGTCACTATACCTGCAGTGTATCTTCAAAGTATTGGGCCCGTCTAGTGCTCAGCCTGTTCCAGACTCCATCTCGGTTGTCTGTGTTATTTATTTATGTTATTTAACGACGTTCCATTGGCTGAGACTACATAACGTCAGATGGTAGGATAGTTTAATGAATGATGAATAAGACAGGGTGTGGGAGAAGGTGGCAGTGGTCTAGTGTCCCGACATATGCCAGAAAGGAGCCAAGAAAGCCTCAGATAGGGTAATCGATATCCCATTATTGATTCGAATAAGGCACCTCCTACATACAAGATATAAAGCTTTCATTACCGCCTGAGCAATTTCGTTTCATCCTGCCAATGTCATTAAAACATAAAATAAAAAAAATAAACCTAAGCTGGCCATGTTATCGCTCCTGCAGTATTTACTTTGGACAGTATCCCTTGTCCGTATTTTAAACGTTTAAAAATTACGACGTTTCAAAGATTGATTCAATTTCCATCTTCAGGTAAAACACAGATAAAGGGGGGACACGAGGTGTCCGATTGATCAACTTGAAATTACAAATGCTGGCCAAAATTAAGAGGGGAACTCTTTCCATTCATTTGAAAGGGAATTACTGTGAACCTTAATCGAAACCTATTAAATACGCAAAAAGTAAAAAAAGTAAAGCTATCCCTGTACCAGGCCATGAAGGCCCATAGGGTTGTGAGACGTTGAGGGTCCCACATTATCTAGACAATCGGCTCAAAGATGGCGGTAAGGTTGTCAGCCTTACACGCGGGCCACGCTTTACACCTCAGGAAAATTATTTAATTAATTCCTGGTACTCATTTCTGTTAGAGGCTGAGTAAACCCCAGGGCCATAGTACGACTGGAAGGATTAGGTCAACTGAAAAAATCCAATGACTTAAACCCGGGACCTTCCGGCTTATAGCACAGTGCCTCAAGCAACTACGCTACCGCGTGCCCCCATTAAATACGCATGTGTTCATAAACTTATTATTTGACGTCATTTTAATTTTAAGTAACAAAATAAAATCAGCTTTATAGAGTTTATGGATCAGCAGATAAATGCATGATAGCATCCGATTTTTAACATTAAGTCTGTGGAAAATTAAGGTTTTATTTTGCGTTATCGCGCTAAGCAGCCCCCCACCACAAGAAGGGAACTACCGCACAAATCGAATTGTACATGAGTATGAAATATATATCAAGCAATGGGCAACTTCATTATGTAATGCTGCAACAGCTGTCAGAAACGCACACAGATGAATATGAAATTATACCGTTCAATAAGCAGAGAAGATACAACCGCTGAAGGGAAGAAACTAAATATCATAATTTCTTCGTTTTTACTGTGATAGACTGAGTTTCAAACCAGCTCTTTCCTGCACTAGTTTCAGAATGAAGTAACGCATTTCTCAGAATAACTTTCGAATGGATTCCCCGATTTTCATTAACCAGGATAAGCATGTTATTTGAGTTCGAAGAGATACCAGATAACTGTAATTACCACTGGCGCTGACACAGAGATACTTTCTGAAGGCAACGTGGAAGATCACAG
This sequence comes from Cryptotermes secundus, assembly GCF_002891405.2. Taxonomy (NCBI): domain Eukaryota; kingdom Metazoa; phylum Arthropoda; class Insecta; order Blattodea; family Kalotermitidae; genus Cryptotermes; species Cryptotermes secundus. The sequence continues at coordinate 712,709 of NW_019720165.1, forward strand.
GGCGGGAACGATTATATTGACAAAGATTTTTCGTGATTTATACCGATCCATAAAAAGTAAATTCTGGGATTTTTATCTTAAAAAGGAAAGCCAGGACCCTTCCCAGTTTAGTTTTATATTTAACAAATATACCGCGCATTGTTGTACGCTGTATGATTGAGTAGTTGATCTGTCGCGAAATAAGAGAATAAGCATCTATCTTCGAAGATACAAATATGATAAAAATTTCACTCAAAAATATGTAGCTATGAATGTGGGATTCGAGGATTCCTTGGTGGTCAAGATGAATATATTGTTCTTATACTCTGGTAGACGGCTGTTAGTCTTCCAGGCAAACATATGTCTGCCATCCCCACATGCAGGACGGAGTGGAGATAGTATGAAATATTGGTGACCACATATGTGAATATGGTGCCTCGGAGCTAACTGAGAAAAAATTGCCGGAAAAATTATACTCAAAGTTGTAATGAGTAAATGAGCAGCATAGTAACGTCACAATAACCCCATTTCGGTAATCTACAATTGCCATGTTCCAGTCTACTTCAGTAAAGCAGCTGTAGTATTAAAGAGACACAAAAGGTTCAGGTTAACTCGTGTGATTGACTCACATCTATCTATCTATCTGTCTGTCTATCTGTCTACGTGTCTATATCTATCTATCTATCTATCTATCTATCTATCTATCTATCTGTCTGTCTGTCTATCTATCTATCTATCTATCTGTCTGTCTGTCTATCTGTCTACCTGTCTATCTATATCTATCTATCTATTTATCTATGTCTTTCTATCTATCTATCTATCTACCTATCTGTCTGTCTGTCTGTCTATCTATCTATCTATCTGTCTGTCTGTCTATCTGTCTACCTGTCTATCTATATCTATCTATCTATTTATCTATGTCTGTCTATCTATCTATCTATCTATCTATCCGTCTGTCTGTCTGTCTATCTATCTATCTATCTATAGTTCTACAGCCCTTTGGACCTTGGGCAGATTTTTCAGTTTCTAAATTTATTCACAGTCGGTAGGACTCCTTGGACGGTAGATCAGCCCGTCGCAAGGTCGTTACCTACATACAGAACAACATAAATATAGAATAAACGCACACAGACATCCATGCCTCAAATGGGATTCGAGCCCACACCCTCAGTGTTTGAGAGGGAGAAGACGGTTCATGCCTCAGACCGCGCGGCCACTGTGATCGGCAAAGTGTATTAATAGCTGGTGCAAACGTCAGGAAGTTCATATTGTGGCATGCCGCCAGAAAGCCGGAATGATTGAGTGAGATCAGGGTTGATTTTTTAGGCAATGAACAACGTTCCCGCGGCAACAGCTTATCATGGGACTAGTATACATGCACTTCCATGGAAACACTTGGCTAGACAAATAAGTTATGGAAAAATTGGAGGTGTTTCCGTGGTAACGCACGCATAAACAGTAGATTACCACGGAAATTAAATACTAAACTGTTCGGGGAGGTGTCTGGTATTTGGTACGCCAAGAACCTACCTCAGGGAGATTACACCAGATATGGCCAGGTAAGATCAGACCAGGTCGAAGATCAGAGCAACGATCAGAATGAGAAGAGAGACCAGTGGTGAGTGGAGAAGAGCAAAGAAACCCGCTCGGTAAATATCAGATCAAATATAACGAGATCGGACTTGAAACCAGATAAGATGAGAGGTCAGACGAGAGACGATGGACTGGTCAGGTCGCATCGCCTAGAAGAAGTCATGTCACAGTGACTGTAAGTGTAGAAGGCATGTCACAGTGACTGTAAGTGTAGAAGGCATGTCACAGTGACTGTAAGTGTAGAAGTCATGTCACAGTGACTAAGTGTAGAAGTCGTGTCACGGTGACTGTAAGCGTAGAAGTCATGTCAAAGTGACTGTAAGTGTAGAAGTCATGTTACAGTGACTGTAAGTGTAACTGCAAACGAGTAGCCCAATAAAGCAGCTTCGTTTAAGCCGCAACCCAGTAATTATTTGTCACGGAACCCCTGACACGTGACAATATCATTATTTGTGCTTTAAAAAATTAAAAATTCATAACGATATAAACGAGCACAAGCATAGGCCCTACGTCCACTTCATCCTATTTTGAGTAACAAGTAGCACAGTAACGAAAAGAGAGGTTTGTAGTTCACATGGCGGTGAATATTGAGATTACAGCCCTCTCGAGTGTGATGCCGTGTAATTTTGTAGACACTATATGTCACGTGTTCAGTCCCACAAAGTCATAATCTTAAAAAAGTAATGACCGGTTTGTTCTCATTCCATGAACGCAAATAGAATCTGCATTTTTTTACACACATCTAAGTAATTTCCGACGAGGTTATAATATTTTTATTACCACATTTATTAAACATAATCTGCTCTGTCTGCAATAAATGTATATGTGCCCTGTGAATAAACGCGCGAATGAGTTATGCCCAGTGTGGCGTAACTCTTGTACGATATAATAAAGACATAAAAAGATTATCGCATAGTTGAACCAAAGAAATTTTATGAAAAACAACTGACAAGAAATTGGAGTGCACCACAAAATTAGTCTTCATATAATGTGTCTTTAATGTGGCTGCACATTAGCTGATCTTTTTAATGCAAGTATATAGCAAAATGTTATATTATATTTACTTATATAAAGTGAGTACAATATTCCTTACGAGAGCGGAACTATTTATCCCAGATTATTTTTCTCAGTTCCTCAAGTATTTTAATCCAGAATTAAGTTCGTAAGGAACTGATGCAATCGCGGGCGATGGACAGATAATCCTGACTTTTTCCCTTGATTCTCCTCACAGTTTTCCAGAACTCGTAATTCTGGAACATTTATGATAAACAGGCAAAGGCCTTTGTAAGAGGAGCACCGATCAAACATGGCGGTCGAGATATCAGCTGATTCGCATTCCGAACATGCTGGAGAATATCGGCCTGAAGACTCGATATTCTGACAGATTTGTGGCGGTTTTCTTCATTCCACCTAAGCAAATACCGGAATATAACTGCAAATTAGGCCAGAACCACTTCGTTTCACAGAATTTCCAATTAATTTATCACTAATCGTCTCATAATTCGATGATTTAAGTCTACAATCAGACACGTTGACAGCGTAGTTAATTAAACCATAAATAAGCAAGCATAGAATTTTTTCCCCCTTGGCACTACAGCCCCAGTGGGCCTAGGCCTACCTCCATGAACTTCTCCGTTCACTTCGGTTTTTCTAGATCTTACACATTCGGTAGGACTCCTTGGGCGGGTGATCAGCTCGTCACAAGGCCTCTACCTGTATACAAACACAGAAAAACGCACACACACAAACTAAACATCCATGCCTGAGTGGGATTCGAACCCACGATCCCTGTTTCCAAGCGAGCGAAGACATTACATGCCAAGCATAGCATTAGCTGACAAATATAATGAAGTAAGTACGAAGCAGGGGAGAATGGGACAGAGCAGATCGTTTGCAAAACATTTCCGCCGTATAAAGGGATTACAAAGGCTGTAACTCTGTAAGCCATGTCACGCATATATTCAAACAGATCTTACAATCGCTCTGCAGTGAGCCTCCTAAATAGCCATAACCTGTTGACAAGGTTCCTGCTATTATCCAGTGAAGCAGAGCTGTCGGTGTCCTGTCCTCATGGATTAGGTAAGTTGTTAATAATTTCGGCCTCAAAATTCCTTTTTCTAGTATCTCCATATCTCGCATATTATTCGCCCTATCTGACCGCCTCTGTGGTCTAGTGGTAAGGGTTCCTACCTACAGATCCACAGGTCCCGGGTTCGATTCCCAGCGCTACAACATTTTCTGAGAAGTAGTGCGTCTGGTACGGAGTCCACTCAGCCTCCTGAGGATAATTGAGGAGATATTTCAAGGACCTCTGGATCTGTAGCCAGGAACTCTGACCACCAGAACACAGAGGCAGTCTGCTCTTTGATGACGATGCTAATAAATCATTGGAACTAGGCATGTGAAATTCTCTATGGCGATAGTTCATAAATATGTCGATGAATTATGCGAGTATATGAAATGTTTTGTTAGTACAAAAATATAAATAGGGTGAAGGTTCTAAACTCTGAGGTTATAATTGACAAATTTAATGTAAACAGAATCTGTAACAAAGTAAAATATAAATATAAATGCTCTTCGCAAAATTAAAACGTAGTAACAACAATTAAATCAATAGATCAACACGACAAGGGATGTGTACAATAGGAAGTGAACTTGTGAATTCTGTTTGAAACTCGTGGCTTGTACGAGCACAATTCAATGAGTAAATGAGTTAGAGACGGAATAAGAAGGAGAAAGGAGGATTTGGGACCAATCACAGTTAAGGGCAAAGAAGACAAAATAGTCTGAAGTAATAATAAAATTGTGATAATAACAGTTCAATTCTTTATTTTTACGTGTTGATCTCAGCAGCCAATAGCCATTTACAGACTCGGTATGAATACATAACAAAGAAAGCATAGCGACTAAACGAATAAAAATAGAAGTTGAAATCAATTAAAGTTATTTAAAATTAAAAATAAATTTCTAAAAATATATGCAGATTTGTAAACTCCACTAACAAAGGAAACATATCTAGCTGAAGGACAGTGACTGAGGAGCAACTGGACTGGGCACGCACCAAACAGGAACATGAATACCGACTGTTTCTAGAACAGAGATACAACATTCTGCGTCGTTATGAACATTTATTAAAAACAGTGCATCTGAGTTACGATGTCTATAAATTTAATGCTTTTCTTTTTTATTGCTAGTAGGGTGGGACTAAGTCCCTTGTACTGCGGCCACTTCTGGCCTATTGTACCAGCCCCAGATGATAGGTGAGGGTGATTGTGGAGCAATTGGTGGAATGAAGATTGGCAGGGGAAACCGAAGTACTCGGAGAATACCTGCCCCAGCGCCACTTTGTCCACCACAAAACCCACTTGACCAGACCCGGGATCGAACCCGGGCCGCCGCGATGGGAAGCCAGCGACTAACCGCTATGGCGCGGCCCAATTTAATATTCATAATAAATTATCATAATGATACTGAATATTATTGCGAAATAGATAATTGAGGAGCTATGTCAAGGAAATAGCGGCTCCGGTTTAACAGAGATTAACGGCAGTGGGGATCCGTTGCGCTGACCACGTGAAACCCTCTATCCGCAAAAGTTAGCACTAACTTCGCCGACTAGCGACGGTCGCTCGGTCGGTATAGTTCGTTTGCGGACTGCAGTCCACGGAGAATTATTGTAATAAGAACTGCAAATTTTCTTGCAAACTGCACTCAGGTTTATTCTAGTGAGTAATCGGTCCAATAGAAGCATATCCAAACTCTGACCTGATCAAGCTAAAATACATCAGTAAAGCTGCCTGCTTGTGGTGGAAAGTGCAAATGTAACATTGCGAATTAACCTTAGTAGTTTCATTGCATGTGAAAAAAGAAAATAAACTTAAGGATTCAAATAACGGATACAGTCAATATGTGCACCAAAACCTATAATAGTCACTTTACAACATAAGAACATTTCCCGTAATATACTGATATAAGGATAGAAGTGACAAGAAGACGAGGAAGAAGACGTAAGAAGATGCTGGATGACCTTGGGGACAGAAGAGGATACTGTCATTTGAAGGAGAAAGCTCTAGATCGCATCAAGTGGAGGAATTGTTTTGGAAGAGACTGTGGACCTGTCATCTTGACAGATTACTGATGATGATACTGATAACGAAGCACGTTTATTTTCCAGGCGAAACAAATAACAGGAATTTAACTTCCATCAATTTTTCTGAACGCCAATCGCATACGCAATTAACAACCGACTATAGAATCAAGCAATCTCTGGGTGATTTAATAACTCGATAAATCTTAAAGTCACTGGCAAAACGAAGATAGTGCAATTAATTACACCACATATTTCGCAGAATTATCGAGTTTTTAGAATTTCCAGTTTTTTCTATGCATTGATACTCATGAACTTGGTTTTGCTGGCTAGGTTTGTGGCATAAATTTCTACTTCCATTAACATCCTAGTTCCACGAACGTGCGTGCTTTATTACAATTTTTATTGCTTATTTTCCTGTTATCTCCCTCCGAATTAGCCTGGTCTCAGGTACTTAAATAGCTGTAATGAATGTGACAGGGGCTGTCCATCGACTATGGTTAGCTCGTTCTAAGGCTGATAACCGCTTGAACCGCAGCTGAATAATTGGCCGCGAGCGACTCGGCAGCCGAGCCGCGATAGTGGGTTATGCACCATATACACTAATACAACTAACGGACTCGCGCGACAAAGAGCGGCTAGCCGCTCGCGACTAGTCGCGTCAGTGGGTCATCATCAGCCTAAGGGACCCAACAGTGTGTCTCGTCCCCTCACCTGAAGACGGAAACAGATCCAGTTTCCGAACCTTCTGTGTTCTAGACAGAATTAGTGGGTTTTTGGAATTTTTCCATCGTCCGGAATTCTAGGTAAATGAGGACACGACGTTTCGGAAACTGGATCTGTTTCCGTCTTCAGGTGAGAAAGGAAGACACCTACTCAGCTGGGGCTCTTAGAAAGAGGTAATTTCAATCAATCCAGTGATTGAGATTATCTCTTTCTAAAGGGCCGAAACGTCGTGTCCTCTATTATATAGAATTCCGGACAATGGAAAAAGTCCAAAAACCAGTAATTCTGTGTGTCATCCACCATCGTCAGAACTCTTCAGAATCTACTTCTGTTTTTTAGTTTCTAGAATATCGGACGATGGACAAAGTCCAAAAACCCAGTGATTCTGAGTGTTATACAGCACTGTCAGAACCTTTTAGAATCACATATTACATTCATAACATATTACAAAGCAATAGTCCCAAGACTTGCCCTTGAGGCACACCTGACAACACAACAAAAGGCGACATGACTACACCAAGAAAACGTACACGTGCCTGTTTCTTAAGTAACTGCCTTACAAATTCAAGCAGACGGGTGATCATCCACAATTCATGAAGAAACGGTGAATGTTCAATTATGTCAAAATCATTACTAAAATCAAGACAAATAGAGTCAGTTTGATATTGTGAACCCGCTAAAGGAGCAACAAAATAGAGGAAGGTCACTAAATTGGTAACAGCAGATTTGGAGTTAATGAAACCACGCTGGGAAGAATTATGCTTAGATTAAAATGAAGTAAGAAAAGCTGTAATGTTCAACAAATTCAGAAACTCTGTGAAAATTATTAAGAATGGCTACTTGCCTGGAATTCCCAAGAGGATAAATTTTGCCATTTCTAAAATAGGAATAATTGTTTCTTGCTTCCACAATTTAGATAAAATATCATGAGATAAGCTAAAATTAAAAATAAACTTGAGGACACGTCCAAAATTTCCAGTAGAAACGTCTGTAATAAATTAGATAAAACACCAAGCCCGACGGATTCCGATCTCCGCAGGTCATTTTGAACATCGGTGTTTGTGATGGTTGCTAAGAATAAAACTTCCACACGTTGGTTTAACAAACGAAGAAAAAGTTTCAGAACAGAAACTGCTGTGAACATACTGAAAGTATTTTGTGAAAGCCTCAGCAGTATCCAGGGTCTAGTTTGAAAAGTTCTACCGATTTCAAGCTGCAATAAATCACTATCTCCAGTCCTAAATTTAGTTATATTCCTCCGAAACTGCTTATGGCGAGATTGCGAATTTTCATCTACATATGTGAGACAACAAAGTTAGTCAAACTTCATGGTTTTAACAATTCTTTTTGCAGTAAATGGAAAATCTGTCATCAAAATATCAGTTTTGGACTTTTTTAAAAGTCTATAAAAATAACTCTTCTGTTCACTACAAAATCATAAGGAAGTAGCATATTTATGCTCCTTATGTACCCAGCAGGAATTGTTAAATCAATGACTTGCTTTTTTCTCTTTAAGATTCTCATAGTGGGGGGGTGGATTCCAGCTGGGTCCATTCGGCACGGCGGCCACTGATTGGCCTATTGTACCTACTCCGGGTGATTATGATGGAGAATTTGGTTGAATGAAGACTGGCAGGGGAAACCGAAGTACTCGGAGAAAACCTGCCCCAGCGCTACTTTGTCCACTACAAATCCAACTTGACTAGACCCGGGCTCGAACCAGGGCCGACGCGGTGGGAAGCCAGCGATTAATAGCTTGAGTTATGACACGGCCATTTTATTCCTTGGTTTACATCAGCATTTAATCTGTCAACAGTAGCATCAGCAGATGTTTCGTTACACAGAGAAACGCATCCTCAAGCAGACACTGAAATGTTTAGCTCTGCTTAGTTCCCAGCAGAATATATTTTAAAATTAACATTAAAATGTCATTACAGTGTCTAATTGGAATAATTCCATGGACGATAAAAAGAAAATTAAAAAGATGGGTTGAACTATGTTGCGTTCAGAAATATCAATCGAGAAGCCTAAAAAAAAGACACCAAAATAATTGCTACCACTGTCAGGATAATCATATTTACTTAAAGTTAAGAAACATTTCGCGAAATAAATCCAATCTCCTTTGAGATTAGCATCCGCATTGTGAATATTCCTCGAGATTTCGGGCAAAGTACACTTAGGTTCTTCTTCAGTTTCAATCCTGATGGCTGCATGAAGCACAAAATAAGCAGAAACTGGTGGAATTCTGGATAACTGAACGCAGACAGCTGTCAAAGCATCTTTGCATATCTTAACCGCCTTGTTCTTGGTAGCAGCCAATGACGTCACATCACGTCGTGTCAACGAACGACTCTTGCGCATGAGGTGACGCACTGGCTAGTTCGGTCGTGGAGATATTTGTCATATTCATTTTTAATATGGGTGTTCTTGCACAACTGTCGAACTTCTTCAGATAAATTGACAACCATTTCAGTAAAGTTCTCAATCATATTCTTAGTGCAAACACCATTCAGTCTGTCCGTCTCCAGCTGGAAATTTAGTGAATCAATATATCAGTTCGGGAAGAATAAGTTTCCTGTTAGGAAACACCAGCTTCTTACAAATCTCAGATATCGAAGTAGATCTAAGAGATGGAACGGAATTCTCTCCATCCGTAAATAAGAGCAGTTTTTCATACGGGCCCTCCATTGCAATTGGTCTCACTGCTTACAGCTTAAACTGAATACACTGCACGTTTCACTTTGAGAGAGGAACTATGAAGTCTGGCAAAGCAAGGCTCACCACAAAGTAGAAATGTCGTCTCTCAAAAAGAGATTTTATACATATATACAAATATCCGAACTAGTAGAAACTGTTCCGGACAATCGAAGCTGCGACTCATAGCTCCGAAATCCAGCAAATACTCAGTGGCTACAAATCGACACTGAACTCATTAAGGAGCACGAAATAATTACGTCTGCTCAGAAAAAAGGTTGACAATAATAATAATAATAATAATAATAATAATAATAATTTCATAATCATAAATCTAAGTTGTTATTGATAACTGAGAAACGTAAAGTATAGATATTTAGAAATAATAATAATTCAGTTTAATTCTAGTTGATGTACACGCAAATAATAATAATTATAGCATATTATAAAATTCGATTAAGGAGAACGTTCCTGGCTCCGAATACGTCAACATTCCTGCATATGACATTAGCAGCTGCTGCACATCTAGCAGAGGGACAGTCTTTACATGAGGAGCGAACACTGAACTAAGCAAAGTCTCTGATATACCGAGCAGGTACTCGGAGACGAATAATACCGTATTTACGCATGTATAGGCCGCACAGTTTTTGGCAAAAATTCAAGAGGAAAACTGGGGTGCGGCTTATATTCGAAATATTCGAAATCACACTTCATTAAAAAAATTATATTTGCCAAGTTTCGGAATAATTTCTACTCCTGAAATAATGTTCCAAGAAAATTATTTTTTCTATAATTTATGTCTGAAAATTGTGCTGCGGCCTATACATGCATAAATACGGTAATAATAAGTCCTAGGATTCATAATTTCATTCTGATACTCTCGATAGTAATTAATAATTTTGAATTACTAGAGCAATTACGCAACCGTATCTTAAGTATTGATATGTACATTTATAGTATACCGAGCTAGAAGTCTAAGCACGCGACATTCGGTCGATGAACCCTTGTCTTTGTTGTAACGCTAGAACACAATCAGATTTAAACACAAAAAAGCTGCAGGCTATACAGGGCACATTAAACACAAATTAAATAACAAAAGAAATTGCTCTCTTATCGTGCATTGTACGGGAGATATTCAAGATATGCTGAGGATCCATATTATTATATATAAGCCATGGTATTCACGTATCAATGTTGGACAGGAGACAAACGATCGTAAAGCGTGCCTACTTCAAACGGTTCTTTTCGAGTTTATGTTCGACTTCACTAGAATTGCAGCCAGCGACAGTCTACATATTAAACCAATTGAACCTCAATTTAGCACCTAATTTATATTTTGGCAGTTGCGGTTCCTCCACAGAAGACATTAAATTTAGAGGTCATAGCTCAGACAGGTTATACGGGGAATATCCGGAAAGTAAAGATACAAGTCCAGTAAAAATGCAAGGGATTTTTTTTTTCAGAAATGGCAGTGCTGCCGTGTGAGATAGGAACCGGATGACAGGGCAGAGTTCACCGGCCACAGTCACGGCAACGTTCTACTAGCAGTTTGTGTTTAAAATGGCCGTGTCGATTCAAAATCCCGCCAAATGTGAGGTTCGTGCAGTAATTCGTGAAAGGAGAAACTGCTGCTGAAATTCATCGCAAATTTGTTTCTGTTTAAGGAGAAGATGTTATGAACAGGCGAAAAGTGGCAAAATGGAGTCGTGAATTTGAAGCGGGAAGACGTGATGTTCATGATGAAGGCCATCCGTTGTCACTGATGAAATCATCCAAAGAATTGATGAAAACATTCGTGCTGACAGACGTTTAACTATCGATGAACTTCATTAGCAATATCTAAGAGAGCAGTCGGGAAATTTACACGAAGCTGGAATAAAAAAGAAACACGTTGCAAGGCTCACTAAGTGCATTGCGATCAATGGTGACCATGGTGAAAAGTAAATAAAGGTGTGTTGTAAAAGAGCTACAAATAAATAAATATAATACTTTATAAATATTTTCTGGACTTTGTATCTTTACTTTCCGGATATCTTTCGTAATTACATGATGGAATTTCCTTTATATTACATTCAATCATCATAATTAACAAGCCTACAGAGCTTCATTTGTGAAAACTGCTGCGCAGTGGATAAACGTGAGGTTTACGTCGACGAACCGACTTCAGATTTTACTAATATATTTTCACGTGTTTGAGTGACTGCGACGCGAACACATCCAAAACAACAAATGTTGTTACTTTTAGCATAATTTTCTTATTTTGAAAAAAAAAAGAGGCTTATGAAGTCACATATCTGTCCGTATGTCTGTGTACCCTAACTTTTTCGGTTTAAATGCGGTCCATGTCAAATCAAAGGAAATTAGGAGGTCATTTCTTCTCAGAACTTCATGTTATATAGTGAATCAACTACAAGGACAGAGATAACTGAATTCGGAAACTGTGTATGGTAATTACAGACTCCTTAGCGTCTTTATGTTAATATCTAAGAGCTGAGAAAATATTCAGAACCCGTGAAGAAACAGTCCTCAAAACTATGAACAGACAGTCAATATTCGAGTATTTAGACACGAAAAAGACATGAGAACTATGAATACACAGTCTATACATCTTGTAAGTCAGAGGACCTCAGACCAGTGAGGATCTGAACATTCCAGGCAGAACGCACATGGTAACTAAGAAGAGACAGACCATGTCTCCAACCAGGAGGGACCAGAGATTCGTAAAAGAGAGCCATTACTTCTTGTAATTGAACTGGCCCGAGACCTATGAAAAGATCCGAACATCTTGAGACCTGTGACGTTTGAAGAGATCACTTGAAGATCTTTGAACACAACTGATTTCAGACATGTAAAAAGACGGTTCGTACATCTTGGGACCTCAAAATTGTGAAGAAGCGACTCAGACTTCTTGAGACAGGACAAACCTGGGACCTACGAAGGGACATTCCATATACCTACGGACAGATAAGAGATCGGCGAAGAGAAAGTTTGTACGTCGTGAGACCGACAGACGCCCATATTTCTCACCGACGGAGTAGACGTCATGCCTATTACGTGACGACAACAATGATGATGATAATGATAATGCTAATGCAGTTTAGTCTTCAGTGTCATGTATTTCGTTTTAAATTTAAATCAAATGTTTGCATTGCAAAGTGAAATATGACTCCACATCCTTTGATACATCACTCAAGCGAGTCATTACTGGGGCTCCGGTGTGAATAATGCATTAAGGACAACATGCACTGTGCAGCAACATAACTGACATCACGGGAAGCATTAGCGAAATGTTCTCTCTCCGATTAGACAAAGTCGTGCATGCATTGTGCTTGATACCTTGAAAACATCATTGCAGTTTTCCCCCAAGCGGACCTCTGTACCAGTGACGTACTAACATTTGTATTTGGGGAGTATTTGACTTATCTTGAAGTTTTCTACCATTTTCTCTATTCTCTTTAGGCGAAGCCCGAGAGGGTACCTTAAAGAAGGCCACAACTTACTTCAACCATGTCATTACAAGTTTACACTGCATGATCGTCTTCCATTTTATTTGATGCACTATCGCGTAAATAGTTGAAACAGTTCAGAACTAAATCAATAACTTCACTAAGGTCAATCGGTCTACATACTGCTAAATAATAGGTTACATATGAGGAAAGCAGTCTTCTGGGATTTGGCACCGCATATATGTGGTGTTAACCGACGTTTCGGAGGAAAGTATCGCCTCCATCTTCAGGGTAGAAGGAAAAATATAAGAAATCCGCAAGCGAAGAGACCGTGAGAACCAGTAAAAGCTTTCACCGGTTCTCACGGTCTCTTCGCTTGCGGATTTCTTATATTTTTCCTTCTACCCTGAAAATGGAGGCGATACGTTCCTCCGAAACGTCGGTTAACACGACATATACACGGTGCGAAATCCCAGAAGAGTGCTTTCTTCATAGTCACCGGCGTGAAAGCCTCAAATCTTAATAGGTTACATATTGTGTCAAGACACAAACGTTATGTCAAGAAAATGACAGAAACCGCCAAACATCGGAGTACCGTGATAAAATATTATTCCGGTAATTATTTAGAACGGAAACGTTGGTTAGAAGTGAGTAATACAGCCAATTAGACTTTCTGATTACTGAACTGCCTTGCTTAATAAATAAGAGACAATACATATTCAGCCCCAAAAGGATATGAAGAATAAATCTCAGACAGACAGACAGACAGTCAGACAGGTACTGTAGATGCACGAATGCATATATACCAAGTAGTTCATACATAGTCAAGCCTATGCGATGAACATGCAATGCAATTTCTATACACTGAACAATTTTCTGCAGCTATAAAGTTTTTCCACTTCCTGTGTCCTGTCTTGTGTGTGTGTGTGTGTGTGTACATCAGGTACAGAAATAGCTTTCGTGTGTCAGTCTTGGTTCAAAATGACGAAGAAATACACACCACAGATCAGGACTCAGGACCCTTGAATGGCTCCATGATGCCACACGTGAATGGGCCGCTCTCTTTTCATTCCCCTCAGTAAAGAGAAACCTTGCAAAGAAATGTGCAACTTTTCATTAGGGCAGTATTGTGTTGTCATGTTGGTGGGACTGCAGAGGAAGGAAGAGGTCGCCTCTTGGACTGGAATAACGTCACAATCGATAATGGCCCGCCGTCGACATGTGTCCACCCACTACAGCACCGAAGCGTTCATTCAGATTTCGGAAAGGTGGGAAGAACGCATTCACTCCATTTCAGATTTAGGTACTTTAACTTTATGGACACGACTGACTGTCTGGTTGGCTGGCTGACTCATTTGCTGACTTTTATCTGACTGATTGGTTGCTTTACTACCTACCTAATTGACTGAGTGACAGGCTAATATACCGTCTGTTCCACTGACTTACATTCAGAAGGAATGAGTAATTCACTCAAGTATTCACTTATACGCAGACACAACTAGAAGCTTTAACATAATTAATACACCATAAATAGCTCAACCGATATCTAAGCAGTATAAAAGTTAAAGAAAATAAAGCTATCCTTGTAAGAGGCCGTGAAGGCCCATAGGGTTGTTGAACGTCGAGGCTCCCAGATCATCTAGATAACTAACTCGCAGCCTTAGGCGCCGGCCGCCCTTTACCCCCAGAAAAATTCCTAGTAATCATTTCTGTTAGAGGCCGAGTCGACTTCAAGGCCATAGTGCGGCTGGAAGGATTAGGCAAATTGAAAAAAAAAAAAATCCAGTGACCTTATCGGGGTTTGGAATTCGCGGCCTTCCGGCTTGTAGCGTAGTACCTCAACCAACTACGCTACCGCGTGCCCCCCAAATCTAAGCAGTATCAGACATATTCATTTTCTACATAATATTTGGGTGGAAAATTATTTTCACCATTCAGAAGAGGATTTGACTAGAATTCTGGACACAATATGAATTGAAGCCAGAGATTGGTTCTTTTACTGAGGATTTTCGTGTTTTGCGTCAGGTCAAACAAAACAAATGCCGGGATAGCGACTAAAAATATGCCAAGACTCTGAGGGTCACGCCTTTCCAAAGTATTTATCCACATTCATCCTACTACAACTCATTCGACGATACACAGTATCAGCGGCTGATGTGCAGTGATAGGACGTTCCAACAATAGCAGAAAATGAGGAATGAAGATACAAAGAGGGGAGAGAAGGAAAGGACAAAAAAACAAAATACAGACAGAGACAAATTTGTAAGATTTGAAGTTTTCACGGCGGTGACTATGAAGATGTGGCGCCGTGTAGATATTGTGTAAATCGACGTTTCGGAGGAACGTCAGTATACACAATATCTGCACGGCGCTACATCCCAGAACACGGCATTCTTCAGAGATAAACTTTTGACAAGCTGTGTATGAATGAATGGAAGAGTATCTGACTAAGGACTGCGGCTAAAACAAAGACAAAAGTTGTGTGTTGGGGGGGGGGGGGGGGGCAATGAGGAAGGGTAAAGATAGGCTTATTAGGGCCGAC